>NW_015387847.1:69898-77995 GCF_001527695.2 Protobothrops mucrosquamatus
CTAGGTCTGGAGGAAGCCTCCCAGGCCTAGAACAGCCCACAGGAAGTGCATGAATGTTGCTTCCGGAAGTCTGTTCTAGGTCTGGAGGAAGCCTCCCAGGCCTAGAACAGCCCACAGGAAGTGCGTGGATATCACTTCCAGAAGTCTGTTCTAGGTCTGGAGGAAGCCTCCCAGGCCTAGAACAGCCCACAGGAAGTGCATGGATGTTGCTTCCGGAAGTCTGTTCTAGGTCTGGAAGAAGCCTCCCAGCCTAGAACAGCCCACAGGAAGTGCATGAATGTTGCTTCCGGAAGTCTGTTCTAGGTCTGGAGGAAGCCTCCCAGGACTAGAACAGTCCACAGGAAGTGCACAGATGTCACTTCCGGAAGTCCATTCTAGCCCTTGGAAGCCCAGGCCCAGGCCTGCATCCATGCAGAGAACCAGATGTTCAGGTATTTGAATCCCACCACTGGAGACCTCTACCCTTGTAGAGGCGTCTAATTTTGTATTTTATACACACCACGATGTAGTTTTCCAGCAAGCAAACACACCTTGCATGAAAGGAAAGGCAACGCAAAAATACAGATTTTTCTTGGAAGGAATTATGGGCGGGAGGCCAAATTGCAAGCGAGCATATTATTTCTCTATTTTGTCTGGACAGAAGCACATAAAGGAAAAGGGGCAAATGTAATTTATGAGCCGGAGGAGAGAAAGCGAAACTGAAAGATTTGTCATCTCCATATGTGAAGAGGGAGAAGCTTAACCACTGTATAGTTCACTTAACAATGGCAGGGATTTGCAGCAAAAGAAAGTCGTAAAATGGGACACAACTCACTTAACAACTGTCTGGGCCAGCAATGGAAATTTTGGACTCGCTTATGGTCCTAAATTGAGGACTACTTGCAGTTCCCTATGACCTTCAAGGTCTGAGCAAAACCCGTCAGAGCAATTGAGCTGGACTTCACCATAGGACATGTCAATGACTTTATTTTGACTGAGACTCTTTGGAGATACGTCTATTACATCACTTGCACAAAATTTCATTCACATTTATTTTAAAAAAGAGACCTATGTTCAGTTATATTAATAGGTCTCCTATTTTGTTTTCTGGAATCCAAAATTAGCCCTCCTTATTTCTCAGGTAACTCCAATTGATACTTTGAGATCCGTGTTGGGCAGGAACTGTTTATTTTAGGAGTTGTTTGTAAAGACCATTCTAATTGGGAAGGCTGTTTGTTGGTCTGTTGGCCCCAACCGCTATGAAAGGCCGCCTGTAGCAATGAAATGTGGTCATTTTTCTTCTGAACGGTCAGTCTAGCGTTAGGATCTATATCGTGTTTTTCATGAATCAAAAGGAGTCAGCAGCTGAGCGCCGGCCTTCTCTTTCGTCCTCCACGTGGAACTTCTGTGGTGTTGGCAACGGGCTTCCCAGCTGGAATAGATATCTGTGTAAGAAGAAAAATCCCTTCAAAAGCTTTTTGGGATGAAGAGCTTATGAAGAAGGAGAGAGAGAGAGAGAGATAGGAGAAAGAGTGCAGCGGAATCTTTAAAGAGTCTATAAATATGGACTATCGTGCCGCAGTGATTAGCATGCAGTATTGCAGGCTGACTCTGCCCACTGCCAGGAGTTCGATCCTCACTGGCTCAAGGTTGACTCAGTCTTCCATCCTTCCGAGGTCGGTAAAATGAGGACCCAGATTGTGGGGGCAATATGCTGACTCTGTAAACCACTGTAAACCTATGTCGCGGTATATAAGTCTGCTATTCCTATTGCTAAATATGATGAGTCTCTCTCTCTCTCTCTCTCTCTCTCTCTCTCTCTCTCTCTCTCTCTCTCTCTCTCTCTCTCTCTCTCTCTCTCTCTCTCTCTCTCTCTCTCTCTCTCCTTTTACTGTAGATCTGACTTTCGTCTTAGCCCTTCTGTTCTTCCACTGAAAATTATGCATCATGATTGTCTTTCAAGGTCAGGAAATGCTCTGGGATAATCAGAACACAAGTAGTGCACTGAAATGAGAAAGAACAAGGATTGGGGATATGAGTTGCCCCTCAACTACATCTCTCACCTCTTCTAAGTGGCCCAGGTGTCCTGGCTAGCCATTTACTAGCAAAGTGTAAAACCGCTAGTCCTTTCAGGGTCAGCAGCATGCAGAGGGCTGCAGAATCTGCTGCTTGGGAGGGAGACTTGATAAAAGAGGCCTTGCTTATGCCAACGATTCTAAATCTTCAGTTGCACGTGAGACTTTCAGACTGGGCCGATGCAAAGAATCCTAGTTTTAGAAAGCAGAAGAGAAAAGCATGGAAATGAGAAGGGTACAGCCAGGCCTCATGTGGGCTTAATATACTATTATTTGTTATCTTCAGCATTCTGTTTTCCAATAGCTGGGAAACTATTGGAATAGCTTCCAAAAATGTCCAGTATTTCCAATAGAAGTTGTTTGGAGGGAATGTAAGTCTTCGAGAAAGAAAAAAGTCCAATGGCCTTTTGAAAAATCACCTTTGGGACAACCATGACCTGGATGATTGAGAACCTCTACAAATGAATGCAAGCTTTCTTAGTCACTTTTTCTAGACTTTGAAATTCCCTTCCAAAGGAAATCTGGCTTTTTTCTTCTCCTCTGTTGCCCTTAGGCCAGGGGTAGGCAACCTTGGCTCTTTTATGACTCGTGGACTTCAATTCCCAGAATTGGCCTTAGGCCAATAGGCAAAAACAATTTTATTCAACCTGATGTAGAAGCTGGTTTATTGCTGAGGTTAGATGAGTGCTGTCTGAGAGTAACAAAGATACAGGGAAAACCTTTTACAAATACTCTTTCCATCCTACTGTTAATGTTGGGTATACCTGCCAATAGTCAGTGATTGGTTTTATTCTTTCTGACATTTTATGCACTGCTTCAACATGCCATATTTGGCCAGGAGATAGAAGAGTAGAAAATGAATTTGGCAAAAAGTAAGGAAGCATCACGTAAACGTTGCATGTATCTTCAGATATTTAAGCTATATTTAGACTCCAAGAGGAGGTTTCACTAGCACTTGGCCTATTTTTAAAAATTAAATTAAATTTCCCACTAACTTGGTCCACTTTGGGTCAACATTCTCAGCATTTAACCAACAGGATTTTGGTTAAATATAGAGATTAAATATAGAGCGGATTGATTTAATTGGCATATAATGTTAACTACATTAGCCTTTGAAGTTTATGAGAGCTCTGCTTCTTAACATTTTGCAATTTTTTTTTTATTTTTTTTTTTTATTTTTTAAAATCCTTTTAAAGATGCCAATGCTCTCACTTTGCCCAGATATGAATCCCTTGATTCTTTGGATAAGACTCAGCATAATTTTTTTATCTTCCTTTGAATCGACCTGTCTTTTGGGATTTCTAGATCTATTGCCAAAGGGTCACATTTGTGAAAACTGTAACTTTAATCGTTGAGTGCTGATTNATCAAGGCGTGAACCTTCTTTGTAGAAGTAAAGCTGACTCTCTCAGACGGGGCGGCAGAGAAGAGAAGGAATTTAGCAAGTTAGGAATAGATTTTATCACCATGGAGGGATTCAGATAGTCTGCAGATTCTATCTTAAAGATATTAGGGGTCTTTCTGCATTGATTTCCAAGGCTATAAACCTATCTGTGGCATGGGTGCTCCCTTGAATTGGGTTACTTCCTTTTTCTTTTGTAAATAAAATAATAATAACAGTAATAATATCCCAGGTCCTTGGTAAGGACTCGAAAGGTAGACAGAAATGCCAAATCCAGTCTGAACATCTGGCTGTGTGAATAATAATAATAATAATAATAATAATAATAATAATAACAACAACAACAATAACAATAACAAAACAACAACAATAATAACAATAACAACAAAACAAAACAACAACAACAACAACAACAATACTAGAAGTTCAGGAGAACAAAATAAATTGTATCCATTCACTCACTCTTCCCACTCATTATTTTGATCCCCTCTCTTTCAATACAGGTAGTCCTTGACTTACAACAGTTTGTTTAGTGACTGTTCAAGGTTACAATGGCACTGAAAAATGTGACCGATGACCGTTTTTCACACTTATGACCGCTGCGGCATCCCCAGGGGTCACGTGATCAAAATTCAGACACTTGGCAACTGGTTCCTATTTATGACAGTCGCAGTGTTCCCGGGGGTCACGTGATCTTCTTTTGTGACCTTCTGGCAAGCAAAGTCAATGGGGGAAGCCAGATTCACTTCTCAACGGTGTTACTAATAACAACTCTGGTGATTCACTTGGGTCGTAAAATGGGGCAGAATTCACTTTACAAATGCCTCACTTAACAACAAAAATTTTGGGCTCAGTTGTGGTCGATGTGTATATGCTGATTCTGTTCTAAAAATGTGCACGCTTACATTGAATAACTAAAGTATCCGTGAAACATTAGTGGAAAAAAATGGATGATTCCTGCTGTTTAACTCAGATAAACTGTCAGGTTTACCAGGAATGACTTAATGGGAAAAATCAGTGAAATCAATGTGTAACGGAAGCCGGGAATGCCTGTGATCCTGACTTGGATGGGGAAAAATGCAGTTAATCTTTTTAGCTAGAATGGGAGACCTCCAGCGGTGGGATCCAGCCGGTTTGCACCAGTTTGGTAGAACTGGTAGCTAAATTTTGTTGAGTTCGGACAACCGGCTGAACCCGTGCTGTTCTGGAAGTCCGTTCGAGGCCTCCCAGGCCTAGAATGGCCCACCGGAAGTGCATGGATATCACTTCCGGAAGTCTGTTCTAGGCCTGGAGGAAGCCTCCCAGGCCTAGAACAGCCCACAGGAAGTGCATGGATGTTGCTTCCGGAAGTCTGTTCTAGGTCTGGAGGAAGCCTCCCAGGCCTAGAACAGCCCACAGGAAGTGCATGGATGTTGCTTCCGGAAGTCTGTTCTAGGTCTGGAGGAAGCCTCCCAGGCCTAGAACAGCCCACAGGAAGTGCATGGATGTTGCTTCCGGAAGTCTGTTCT
The DNA here is from genome assembly GCF_001527695.2 of Protobothrops mucrosquamatus. NCBI lineage: Eukaryota > Metazoa > Chordata > Lepidosauria > Squamata > Viperidae > Protobothrops > Protobothrops mucrosquamatus. The sequence goes on from NW_015387847.1 coordinate 74,862, forward strand.
AGGTCTGGAAGAAGCCTCCCAGGCCTAGAACAACCCACAGGAAGTGCATGGATGTTGCTTCCGGAAGTCTGTTCTAGGTATGGAGGAAGCCTCCCAGGCCTAGAACAGCCCACAGGAAGTGCACGGATGTCACTTCCGGAAATCCATTCTAGCTCTTGGAAGCCCAGGCCAAGGCCTGCATCCATGCAGAGAACCAGATGTTCAGATATTTGAATCCCACCACTGGAGACCTCTACCCTTGTAGAGGCATCTAATTTTGTATTTTATACACACCACGATGTAGTTTTCCAGCAAGCAAACACACCTTGCATGAAAGGAAAGGCAACGCAAAAATACAGATTTTTCTTGGAAGGAATTATGGGCGGGAGGCCAAATTGCAAGCGAGCATATTATTTCTCTATTTTGTCTGGACAGAAGCACATAAAGGAAAAGGGGCAAATGTAATTTATGAGCCGGTGGAGAGAAAGCGAAACTGAAAGATTTGTCATCTCCCTATTTGAAGAGGGAGAAGCTTAACCACTGTATAGTTCACTTAACAATGGCAGGGATTTGCAGCAAAAGAAAGTCATAAAATGGGACACAACTCACTTAACAACTGTCTGGGCCAGCAATGGAAATTTTGGACTCAGTTATGGTCCTAAATTGAGGACTACTTGCAGTTCCCTATGACCGTCAAGGTCTGAGCAAAACCCGTCAGAGCAATTGAGCTGGACTTCACCATAGGATATGTCAATGACTTTATTTTGACTGAGACTCTTTGGAGATACGTCTAATACATCACTTGCACAAAATTTCATTCACATTTATTTTAAAAAAGAGACCTATGTTCAGTTATATTAATAGGTCTCCTATTTTGTTTTCTGGAATCCAAAATTAGCCCTCCTTATTTCTCAGGTAACTCCAATTGATACTTTGAGATCCGTGTTGGGCAGGAACTGTTTATTTTAGGAGTTGTTTGTAAAGACCATTCTAATTGGGAAGGCTGTTGGTCTGTTGGCCCCAACCGCTATGAAAGGCCGCCTGTAGCAATGAAATGTGGTCATTTTTCTTCTGAATGGTCAGTCTAGCGTTAGGATCTATATTGTGTTTTTCATGAATCAAAAGGAGTCAGCAGCTGAGCGCCGGCCTTCTCTTTCTTCCTCCACGTGGAACTTCTGTGGTGTTGGCAAGGGGCTTCCCAGCTGGAATAGATATCTGTGTAAGAAGAAAAATCCCTTCAAAAGCTTTTTGGGATGAAGAGCTTATGAAGAGGGAGAGAGAGAGAGAGAGAGAGAGAGAAAGGAGAAAGAGTGCAGCGGAATCTTTAAAGAGTCTATAAATATGGACTATCGTGCCGCAGTGATTAACATGCAGTATTGCAGGCTGACTCTGCCCACTGCCAGGAGTTCGATCCTCACTGGCTCAAGGTTGACTCAGTCTTCCATCCTTCCGAGGTCGGTAAAATGAGGACCCAGATTGTGGGGGCAATATGCTGACTCTGTAAACCACTGTAAACCTATGAAGCGGTATATAAGTCTCCTATTGCTGTTGCTAAATATGATGAGTCTCTCTCTCTCTCTCTCTCTCTCTCTCTCTCTCTCTCTCTCTCTCTCTCTCTCTCTCTCTCTCTCTCTCTCTCTCTCTCTCTCTCTCTCTCTCTCTCTCCTTTTACTGTAGATCTGATTTTCATCTTAGCCCTTCTGTTCTTCCACTGAAAATTATGCATCATGATTGTCTTTCAAGGTCAGGAAATGCTCTGGGATAATCAGAACACAAGTAGTGCACTGGAATGAGAGAGGACAAGGATTGGGGATATGAGTTGCCCCTCAACTACATCTCTCACCTCTTCTAAATGGCCCAGGTGTCCTGGCTAGCCATTTACTAGCAAAGTGTAAAACTGCTAGTCCTTTCAAGGTCAGCAGCATGCAGAGGGCTGCAGAATCTGCTGCTTGGGAGGGAGACTTGATAAAAGAGGCCTTGCTTATGCCAACGATTCTAAATCTTCAGTTGCACGTGAGACTTTCAGACTGATCCGATGCAAAGAATTCTAGTTTTACAAAGCAGAAGATAAAAGCATGTAAATGAGAAGGGTACAGCCAGGCCTCATGTGGGCTTAATATACTATTATTTGTTATCTTCAGCATTCTGTTTTCCAATAGCTGGAAAACTATTGGAATAGCTTCCAAAAATTTCCAGTATTTCCAATAGAAGTTGTTTGGAGGGAATGTAAGTCTTCGAGAAAGAAAAAAGTCCAATGGCCTTTTGAAAAATCACCTTTGGGACAACCATGACCTGGATGATTGAGAACCTCTACAAATGAATGCAAGCTTTCTTAGTCACTTTTTCTAGACTTTGAAATTCCCTTCCAAAGGAAATCTGGCTTTTTTCTTCTCCTCTGTTGCCCTTAGGCCAATAGGCAAAAACAATTTTATTCAACCTGATGTAGAAGCTGGTTTATTGCTGAGGTTAGATGAGTGCTGTCTGAGATTAACAAAGATACACAGACAGGGAAAGTCTTTTACAAATACTCTCTCCATCCTACTGTTAATGTTGGGTATACCTGCCAATAGTCAGTGATCGGTTTTATTCTTTCTGACATTTTATGCACTGTTTCAACATGCCATATTTGGCCAGGAGATAGAAGAGTAGAAAATGAATTGGCAGGAAGTAAGGAAGCATCACGTAAAAGTTGCATGTATCTTCAGATATTTAAGCTATATTTAGACTGCAAGAGGAGGTTTCACTAGCACTTGGCCTATTTTTAAAAATAAAATTAAATTTCCCACTAACTTGGTCCACTTTGGGTCAACATTCTCAGCATTTAACCAACAGGATTTTGGTTAAATATAGAGATTAAATATAGAGCGGATTGATTTAATTGGCATATAATGTTAACTACATTAGCCTTTGAAGTTTATGAGAGCTCTGCTTCTTAACATTTTGCAATTTTTTTTAATTTTTTTTTATTTTTTAAAATCCTTTTAAAGATGCCAATGCTCTCACTTTGCCCAGATATGAATCCCTTGATTCTTTGGATAAGACTCAGCATAATTTTTTTATCTTCCTTTGAATCGACCTGTCTTTTGGGATTTCTAGATCTATTGCCAAAGGGTCACATTTGTGAAAACTGTAACTTTAATCGTTGAGTGCTGATT
>NW_015387847.1:78112-86208 GCF_001527695.2 Protobothrops mucrosquamatus
TTTTTTTTTATTTTTTAAAATCCTTTTAAAGATGCCAATGCTCTCACTTTGCCCAGATATGAATCCCTTGATTCTTTGGATAAGACTCAGCATAATTTTTTTATCTTCCTTTGAATCGACCTGTCTTTTGGGATTTCTAGATCTATTGCCAAAGGGTCACATTTGTGAAAACTGTAACTTTAATCGTTGAGTGCTGATTCAAGGGGAAAAACATGGAATCTTACCTAATCATTATGCTTTCTGGGTTATAGCTTTGGCTTCCAGTTGCCAGGCCCTTGTTCCATCAAAGAAAATCTGACAAGACCACAGTTAAAAAGCATTGCAGACTTCAGGCTACTAACAATGAATTCTGAGCATGTGCTTCAAACCACACAACCAGTATGTTTAGTGAAATTTATTGAAATTAACTGGGCCATAAAGATGTGGTCACTGGATTCTCTCCTTTATGACTAAAGCCAGATGCGACATGATCTGTTGGCAGGCGTAGACAAAGGGAGAAACGGGGAAGGAAGGAAGGAAGGAAGATCATGCGTTATTATTTCATTATTCTTTCTGGCACACGTACAAGGTAGCTGTATAGATCTGAGAGATGCATTATTTTTAAATTAAGGATTTTAAGCAGAAGATTAAAAAAAATGAACAAGGGCTGTTCTTAAAGGAAGAAGGGGAAAGGAAGGAGAAAAAGAACAAAGAAAAGGCTTAGAAGTCTAAAAAAAGAAAAGAAATGGTGATTCACAACTGCCTCCAGAAGTTGTGAATGCTCCAACATTGGAAGTTTTAAAGAAGAGACTGGACAACCATTTGTCTGAAATGGTATAGGGTTTCCTGCCTGAGCAGGGGATTGGACTAGATGACCTCCAAGGTTCTATTCTATTCTATTCTATTCTATTCTATTCTATTCTATTCTATTCTATTCTATTCTATTCTATTCTATTCTATTCTATTCTCCATTCCATATTCTATTCTATTCTATTCTATTCTATTCTATTCTATTCTATTCTATTCTATTCTATTCTATTCTATTCTCCATTCCATATTCTATTCTATTCTATTCTATTCTATTCTATTCTATTCTAGAAATAGAAGGGGCTTCCAATTTCCTTTACATACAAAATTACCTCCTGCTATATGTAGTTTATCTACAAAAAACCCTGCATTTTTTTCCTATTATCCATTTTTTTTATAATCATCAAAACCCCAAGTGATAAGTTCACTTTTTTTTTTCAATTTGATGCAAAAAAAAAAAGTCTACAGGTGGCTTGCAGTCCATGATGAATGTAGATATTGACTTTTCTCTAATCAAAGAAATCAATTTAGCCATCTCTGCAAATCTCTCCATATTCACCCTCCGTTCCTTCGCGGTGAGTCTTTCCATTTTTTGTGTCTATAAGAATCTCACAATAATCTCACAGATGTTATGTGCAAATACAAAGTTCCACAACTTTTTTGCCATCCATTTCCAAAAGAAAAGTCTCCGGTTTCAATTGTATGTCAGTCTTTAAAATTTTTTGAAGCAGTGTATGCATTTATAGCCAAAATGTTCTGGTTTTCTGTTTTACACGTTCACCAAAGATGATAAAAAAAAATGTCCCTTCATGTTGTTCACGTTTTCCACAGAAATGTGAAGTACCTTTGTACATTCAAGACAATTTTTCTGCTGACATGTACCAATAATACATCATTTTATTAAAGAAAATTCTCTTTAGGGTTTTAACATAATGTAATTCCAGTCCTTTCAATCACATCGTTTCCCATTGTACATTGTATCCAAAATGTTTGCCCCATTTTCCTACACATCCTTTCACGTTTTCTTCCATTTCATATTTCAAGAGACGTTTATTCCTTTTAGCAATGACATGTTTTTAGCAATTATGTGTCATACGTTTGGCAATTACAGCAATTCTGTTTCAAATTCGGTCCTCACAGTGTGTTCAGAACCATACATTTCCTTTAAACCTTTAGAATAATTATATAGAAGAGAACCTCAGCTTCTAGTTATTCTCTTGACTTTCTAATACGTTCCCCTCGGAAAAAAACATTCTAATATCCCATGCTTAAGTTAACCATTTATATTTACTTCCTAGAAATGCATTCGGTAAGAAATGAGATGATGGTAACGACGCGGATGGTTTGGATTTATTTATTTATTTATTTATTTATTTATTTATTTATTTATTTATTTATTTATTTATTTATTTATTACATTTATACCCCGCCCTTCTCCTGGTGGACTCAGGGCGGCTTACAGCCAGTTTAAAACAAAACAATCAAAACAATATACAAAATTTAAAATGTAGTTAAAAAGAAATATTAATATGGGCCTTTTCTTCCTTTTTTAAAAGTTATTTAAAAACCAAATTTAAAATACCCCTTAGGCCAGTCCTGCCAGCTGAAACAGCCAAGTCTTGAGGGCGCGGCGGAAGGAGGGGAGATCCGGAATCACCCGGATCTCTGGGGGTAGTTCGTTCCAGAGGGTGGGGGCTCCAACAGAGAAGGCTCTCCCCCTGGGGGTCGCCAACCGACACTGTCTGGTTGACGGCACCCTGAGGAGACCCTCTCTGTGGGAGCGTATTGGCCGGTGAGAGGTGATCTGTGGCAGAAGGCGGTCTCGGAGGTAACAATTAAGAAATAATTCATGTGTGGCCCCCAGGGTGCTTTTTCAAAAGGCAACTGGACTTCGTTTTTCTGAAGAATCTTCTTGGATGAGAAGTGAAACGTCTTCAAGGAAAAACAAAGAATGTCCAGTTGCCTCTTGAAAAAGCACCGTTGGGACAACCATGACCTGGATGGCTGAGAATCTTCACAGACAATTCACGTGTGCAACTTTGCATCCAGTTTTGGTCAACACGATGTAAAAAAGATGTTGAGACTCTAGAAACAGTGCAGAGAAGAGCAACAAAGTGGATCAGGGGACTGGAGGCTAAAACATATAAGGAACAGTTGCTGGAATTGGGAATGTCTGGTTTAACGAAGAGAAGGATGAGGGGGGTCATGATAGCAGTCTTCCAATATCTCAGGGGTGCCATAAAGAAGAAGAAGTCAAGCTGTTCTCCGAAGCGCCTGAAGGCAGGACAAGAAGCAACAGAGGAAAACTAACCAAAGAGAGAAGCAACCTAGAACTAAGGAGAAACTTCCTGACAGTTAGAACAATTAACCAGTGGAACAACCTGCCTCCAGAAGCGGTGAATGCTCCAACACTGGAAGTTTTTAAGAAGAGACTGGACAGCCATTTGTCTGAAATGGTATAGGGCAGTGGTGGCGAACCTATGGCACGGGTGCCAGAGGCGGCACTCAGAGCCCTCTCTGTGGGCACGCGCACCGTCGCCCCAGTCCTAGGCCTTCAGCTGGGTTTTATAAAACCTTTTCGCTTTAGGCCTCCACCGCCGTGTGCAAAAAAGAAAAGGTTCAATCAATCAGTCAATTTCAACTTCTCGCGGGGAAAACAAAAGATCTTGCAAAGTTAGAATTGATTGATTGAACTTTTTAGTCCCACCCAGTCTGCCGTTACCATCGCAGCCACGCCCACCCAATGGGCCACACCCACCCAATGGGCCACACCCACCCAATGGGCCACACCCAACCGGCACCCGACGATGCATAAGTGGGTTTTGGGTTGCAGTTTGGGCACTCCGTCTCTAAAAGGTTCTCCATCACTGGTATAGGGTTTCCTGCCTGAGCAGGGTGTTGGACTAGATGACCTCCAAGGTCCCTTCCAACTATTATTATTATTATTATTATTATTATTATTATTATTGTTGTTGTTGTTGTTGTTTGCTTTGCTAGATATTGGTCTTCTTCTTGTGCCATATCCGTCATTGGACGTTGGCGATCATGTTGGCGATCCTGATATTGGTACCTTTAAAAAAATGACAACTCCCCCCTCCTCCCCAGGATGGACTCTTCAACCACCTCCAGAGAGTCCGAAGGAACCAGCTGCCTGTCTTCAGATGGGCTTCCTGTAGCCTTAGCGGTGCTGCAGTTGGGAAATCAGAGCCAGGAATTCAGACGTCACTTACTGGCCAAAGGATTCCAGTTTGGGCTTGGCGTGTTCAAAATGTAAGCTGAGACCTTCTGTTGAAAGATGAGGAAATAAAAGAGCCCCCTCCCCGTCTCCTTTCCTTATTCTGCCTGCACTGCAGGATTTATGCTGTCCCTTCCTAGCAGAAACATGAGCAATGAATCATGTTGGGTTGGGGTTTGGACATCCTTCTCTGTAGCGGACAGAGCTGCTTATTCTATTCCGCTTCTTCTTTCTGATTCATACGTGGCAGCGATTATGGCATATTCTCAGGCCTGTGGAAACAGGCAGAGCTGGAAGGGATACTTCCCCCTGTATTTCAACCAGCCCTTTTGCCATAGGCTCCCCTTTTGTTCCAAGAGGCTGCAAAAACATGGCTGTGAGTGAAAGGTAGAACGAAAAGGACTCTGGTGGAAGCTGGACCAGGTTTCAATGGAACGGGTGATATTTTTCAGGGCAGTTCTAAGGTTTCCCTCAGTAGACATTTTGGGTTTTACTCGTACTAAACTGTCAAGGTATTCATCCTTCAGCCCACCTGGAAACCTCCCTTAAGGGCAAGAGAAAAGTCCAAAACATAATCTCAGTAGCAAGAACAGTTAAAAAAAATGTGGTGGTCCTTCAAAGAAAATTTTGTAACAAGAGAGGTGGATTTGTTTCTAAGCCTGGATGGCTTATGCAGGCAGACTAACCAGTCAGGCACAAGAGAGTTGTGTGTGTGTGTGTGTGTGTGTGTGTGAGAGAGAGAGAGAGAGAGAGAGAGAGAGAGAGAGAGAGAGAGAGAGAGAGAGAGAGAGAGAGATATTCACACACATACATTCAGCCTTCAGCAATTTGGGAAGGGTAACATCGTATGCTACTCACACTGACCTTGGAAGAGGTGGCTGGCACAACTGAAGTTTCTTTAACATTAAGGATACATGCCTCATCTCACAGAAGGCATGACATAATCACAGAGACTGGCACTGGAGGAACACTGCTTCATTTCTCCACAGAACAAGACAGTCTTTGGAAGACTCTTGAGACGTTACAGAGTCTTACTATTCAGACTGCATGGCACTGGAGCACTTGGAGTGCCAAAAAGGCCAGGAGGAGCACTCTGGATGCACACAAGGTATCCATGGTTAGCTTCCAAAAGAAGGTGGTCAGGACCCAGGAGGAATCTCCTCCAGAGGTTCTTCTCTCATTGCTCTTCTGTTGAAGACCCAAGAAACTTTCTCTTGGGACGTAGGTCTTATCCCCATCACTACGAACCCAACCTGGTTTATTGGCTCCCCTGGCATTTCAGAGCTAATTGTCTTTAGGCAGAGATAAATTTCATGAAATCCACGTCACCACCCCAATTGTAACTTGCTTTAAGGTGGTGGGCATCCATCGTGGGAGGGGAGGACAAAAGATCAAGGCAGAATCTGCAACTGTATAGCGGAAGCCCCATCGCTTCTCTAAGACATGAGATATTTGTAAAAAGGGAATGGGGCTTCCATTGGGGCTGCCCTCTTGACTTTTTTGACTCTCCCTTGCAGACAAATGGACAGCCATTTGTCTGAAATGGTATAGGGTTTTCTGCCTGAGCAGGGGGTTGGACTAGATGACCTCTAAGGTCCCTTCCAACTTTATTGTTGTTGTTGCTGCTGCTGCTGCTGCTGCTGCTGTTGTTGTTGTTGTTGTTATTATTATTATTATTATTATTATTATTATTATTATTATTATTATTATTATTATTATTATTATTATTACATCCTTGGTTGTAATTTTGCAGAGGCAACCAAAATTAATATTAAGATTTTAATATTAATATTAAGCTAAACATCTGTGTTAACCCTCAGATAGTACATCCTGGTCCCTTGAAAGACCCCAAATGCCTAGCCTAGTTCCTCTGATAATATTCTGCATCTCTCAATTGTCACTTTATTGAAGAAGGTGCAGACTACCTCCCCCCCATCATCTAAAAGAAGAGTTGCCTTCACCACACCCTCATCTATGGAGAAAATGATTTTCTTTCTATTCAGTTCTGGGCTAATGAAACAGGTCAATTCTCCAAGGAAGCAGTTTCTGCTTCACAAGTGTCTCCACATCAATGATGGACTCTTGGGCTCTATTTCCATGAGCAGAAAGAGTCTCCTCAGAGGAAGCCAAGAGCTCTTTAAAGGCTGCAAAAATAACCATTTAACAACCAGTCTAATCATATGGAACAAATTGGTTAGTGGTGCCACAAATTGGTTAGTGGTGCCATCCATGGGAGAATGCTTTGGCCAGATAGGATGCCGTCTTTCTTTCTTTTTCTTTCTTTCTTTCTTTCCTTCCTTCCTTCCTTCCTTCCTTCCTTCCTTCCTTCCTTCCTTCCTTCCTTCCTTCCTTCCATCCATCCATCCATTTATCTATCTAGGTAGGGTCTCCTGCTTGGACGGGGGGTGGGGGGGTGGGGTTGTTGGACTAGATGACCTACAAGGTTCTATTCTATTCTATTCTATTCTATTCTATTCTATTCTATTCTATTCTGTCTAATCTATTCTATTCTCATCATCTATCTATAATCATTTATATCTATCTATAATCATTTATATCTATCTATAATCATTTATATCTATATCACCACTTTTAGAAGCACGAAGCTGAAGACACCAGCCTGAAGATGACGAATGTGACTTCGTTGAAATGTCGCCAAGGTACTTTTAATTCTACGCGGGAGAAAACCCGAATAACTAAAGACCTACATTTATATCTATCTATCATCTATCTATCTATCTATCTATCTATCTATCTATCTATCTATCTATCTATCTATCTATCTATCTATCTATCTATCTATCTATCTATCTATCTATCTATCTATCTATCTATCTATCTATCTATCTATCTATCTATCTATCTATCTATGGTCTCCTGCTTGGGTGGGTGGGGGGTTGGACTAGATGGCTACAAGATTCTATTCTATTCTATTCTATTCTATTCTATTCTATTCTATTCTATTCTATTCTATTCTATTCTACTCTACTCTACTCTACTCTACTCTACTCTACTCTACTCTACTCTACTCTACTCTACTCTACTCTACTCTACTCTGTCTACTCTATTCTCATCATCATTTATCTATATCTATGTATCCATCCATCTATCCATTCATTTATATCCCATCTTTATTGTTTTCACAAATAACTCAAAGACAGTGAACATATCCAACAAATCTTCCTCCTTTTATTTTCCCCACAACATCCCTGTGAGGTGAGTTGGAGTGAGAGAGAGTGACTGGCCCTAGATCACCCAGCTGGCTTTCATGGATAAGGTGGGACTTGAACTCAGGGTCTCTTGCTTTCTAGCCTGGTGCCTTAAGCACTAGACTCAGCAGGCTCTCTTGACATCTGCAGCAGATGAAGAGGGAGAGGGGAAAAAAAAAAAAGATGTTTAGAAGAATTTCTGGCTCTTTGCTTCATCTTCCTGTGCATTTTCCTTCGGCTGGAACAAAGGCGATGCAACTAACACTTCCAAGCTTATTTTCACATCCTGCCGGTTTTCATGCCTTCTGTTCGGTTTCTGCATCAGCTTTTGCCTTCCTGGCAAAAATTAAAAGAGAAACACAGGCTCATAAAGTACATCTTGTGTACTCCTCTGCTCCAATATCCATTTCTTCTGCTCACAGACCTATTCTGGGCTGATGAAACCATTTCCTTCTCCTGCCTTCCTCACTGTGCTACTGGATGCAACAGATGTGCTTTTCATTACAGCCTAAAAAAGGCCCATCTATAACGGCAAGTTTTAACAGACACGGAGAGGGGAATGTCTCTCCGCTCATCGGCTGCCAGGATCAACATCGGGACCCGTCACCTTAACAGAGTCCACCAGTGCTCCTTGTCCTCACCTTCTTTGCCCGACAACATCACCTAGTACAGTGGTTCTCAACCTGTGGGTCGGGACCCCATTTGGGGTCGATCGACCATTTCACGGGGGTCGCCAAGCAAGGCTGTCCGCCATTTTTTTTGTCCGCCATTTTTTTTGTCCACCATTTTTTCCCCCTTTTCCGGCGGGTGCCTTACCTCCCTTGGGCTGGGCCAGCTGGTGGTCGGCCTGCTCCGTCTCTGCCGCT
>NW_015387847.1:86877-90852 GCF_001527695.2 Protobothrops mucrosquamatus
TCCTTTCCATCGGCTTATTTCCAGAAACTCAGAGAAATTCTTGCACCTTAAGGGAGCAGGCAGGAGTAATCTATAGGAGGCAGAAGCTTAACTATACTGACCTTTTAAACCCAAGCTGGTATATAAAGAGCTATTTCACTGTTCTGTCCTTCAGTTTGCATATTTTTTTTTAAAAGACCAAACCATGAATAGATGCTTTGTAGGAATGCACTCAGTGGTCAATTCACAGGCCTTCTTTCTGTAGGCTCTTTGAGAAATGTAGAAACTGGAAACAGGAGGTGAGAAGTATAGTATCGGCTAGCAAACGTATGAATGGATAGTCACATCTGGGACCTGGGAAAGGAAGGGGTGGTGGAAAAAAAGAAAAAGAAAAAGAAGTTTGTTCAACAGGTATCAATGATAAGCCAAGGACACAAAGTATTTTTCAACTGGGGACATACCTCCTTTGGATTTTATTTTATTTAAGACCTGATATCTTTCTTCCATTGTGGAACTCTGGACGAGCTCTATAGCAGTACCATGGGGGAAAAAAACCCCCACTCCTGAATTTTGTGCCACCAATTTTCATTCAACTTCACAACTGATCTCAGCCCCACCTGGTAAACTAAGCCAAGAGATCAACTTCACAAGAAGAGCAGAACTACTTTTATAATAATAATAATAATAATAATAATAATAATAATAATAATAATAATAATAATAATAATAATAATAATAATAATAATAATAATAATAATAATAATAATAATAATAATAATAATAATAATAATGGTAAAGTTGGAAGGGACCTTGGAGGTCATCTAGTCCAACCCCCTGCTCAGGCAGGAAACCCTATACCATTTCAGACAAATGGCTGTCCAGTCTCTTCTTAAAAACTTCCAGTGTTGGAGTGTTCACCGCTTCTGGAGGCAGGTTGTTCCACTGGTTAATTGTTCTCACTATCAGGAAGTTTCTCCTTAGTTCTAGGTTGCTTCTCTCCTTGGTTAGTTTCCATCCGTTGCTTCTTGTCCTGCCCTCAGGCGCTTTGGAAAATAGCTTGACTCCCTCTTCTTTGGGGCAGCCCCCGAGATATTGGAACACTGCTATCATGTCCCCCCTCGTCCTTCTCTTCGTTAAACTAGACATACCCAATTCCAGCAACCGTTCCTTATATGCTTTAGCCTCCAGTCCCCTAATCATCTTTTTTACATCGTGGTGACCAAATCTGGATGCCATATTCCAAGTGTGGCCTTACCAAGACATTGTAAAGTGGTGTTAACACTTCACATGATCTTGATTCTATCCCTCTGTTAATGCAGCCCAGCACTGTGTTGGCCTTTTTGGCAGCTGCAGCACACTGCTGGCTCATATTTAAGTGATTTTATTACTAAGGGCTGGGTTAACAGAATATGGCAAGGGACTGTGAATTAGGGTGTGTCTCCTGGAGTCCTTTGTGCCTCCCTTCTCATTTTGGATTTAAGCCATGTTTGTCTCCTTGTTGCTCTGGTAACAGATCTGGCTTATCTCAGTCAAGGTCAATTCTCTGTAACTGTGAATTTATTTCCAGAATTAATTTTTTTTTCAAAGGAGAAAAGGATTACCATACATATGTTCATGGAAGAATAGCATGTTCTTCCATTTATTTAGTCAACAATTGGCCCAAGAATGTGTACGTGTGGTGGGGAGTATTTGGGCTGGATGTTCTGCTTTTCATTGTGGAATCTTTCTTCTAGCCGACTTTAGCCTTCCTGGCTTCCCACGATTCAATTAAGTCTCAAGGGAAGACTTCAGTAGGGAATCTGTCCATGCTAAAAGTACATGGCACCGAATTGGATTTATATGTTCAGAAACATCCACGCAACCAATTTTATGCCATGTACAAGGATAATGTAAAATGTTAAGAGTGTCAACCCCACTAGCTAGACCAGACCAGGAAATCATTTCTACAGGAAGGCTAAAACTATCTTTATTGAGATTATAACAATAGCATTTTGCAAGTCTCATTTTGCTATACTTTCTTCCCCTTCTGTGAATCAGGAAGAGATTTGCCTAATCTATTTCTGAATGTTAACTTGTTCTGGACCTTAAGGCTTCAGCCCCCTTTGGCTAAACCACAGGTCTCGTGTATCTCCATTAAGGTAATCTTTCTTTGGAGGTTAGAGAAGTAGGCATGACTGTAGCCAGCTAAAGCTTCTTGTGTAACTCTCTGCCCAACATTTAGAAACTTCATCAGTTTTGCTACAGTCTACGCCAGGGATGTCAAACTCACAACGTCATGTGATGTGTCACGACGTATCGTGACTTTTTTTCCATTGCCGGCAATGGGGTGGGCGCGGTTTCGGCATGACGCATGTGGTCCGCGGGCCGGCAGTTTGACACCCCTGGTCTACGCAACTACATCTTAGGTTATGCTTTTCAGTCTCATGAGAATGTAGCACAAAGTTGAGAGAATTAAATAGCGTTATTATTATCTGTTCACAATAATGTGAGGTTACAGCTGCCGGTTATTAAGTGATATTGGCCTTCATACGCATTGAGTGCTTCCCCAAAAAACCTAGGATGTTGTAATGTATTAGTGTAAGTGTGGATCCAGGCACTTTTGCAATTCACATATGGAAATTTAGTTAAGGCACAGATTTTCTAAGTTCCACGAGAGGGTTTTTTTTTTTTTTTTGGTAGAGCAGTCAGTGTGTCGATAACCACGGCAATCACCACAGCTAGTTGATGCCATAATCTTTCAAATTTCAATTGTCGGTTCTCGATACATAAGTGGGTTTTAGGTTGCAGTTTGGGCACTCGGTCTCTAAAAGGTTCGCCATCACTGACCTAAGCAATACCTACGGTTTTGTGACAGATTTATCAAATCCAAATTCATAGTTTTAAAATACTTTTTAAAAAAAGGAGTAGATTAAGGGATAGTTACTGAATCTTCAGGTGCTTCAGTTCAGATAAGTGGACGGAATTATAATGTCACCTTGCAATCTAATTCCCCCATCTACTGTAAATTATCTTCTTCATCGTGTACTGCAGAACGAAGCTGAACAATCCCTTTCCCTGCTAATAAGGCTCTTCAACTTGATCAGAGTACACAAAGCGCTTCAACCTGATGGTTGCAGTCCTGTCCTGAAATTATTTTCCCATTCCCTTCTTTGAAAATTAAATTTCCCATTTCAGATAGGAATAATTCTGAACCCTTTCTGCTACATCTGACAGTTGTTCAATGGAGATAAATCAAGCATCTTGAAATAATAATAATAATAATACAAAAGATTATTCCCATTAGAGCCACTGTTTAATTCCTACCCTCAGAATAAATCTCCCATTATTTTGTGCTGTTAAAAAATGGGTTTTAAGTGAATACTATTGTACAGGGTCTTTACAGCATAAAAGATGATTTAACTATCTGGTTTGTTAGGTGAGCATAAGATGGTAACATGGAAACACTGCAATATCCTTCCTCCAGGAGATCTTGGCTTACATATATCACGATTAAAAGTTTATTTTACTTTTATATATATATATATATATATCCGAAATTACTTTAAAAATGTGATCCCCGGGTATATCCATGTTCAAAGTCAGTCAATAGACGTGAGCACCAGGGAATAAATAATTTAATAATAATAATTTAAAGATAAAAGTTCTTTATGCCAGCAAGAACTCGGTGCCTGGAGTACATTCTAGTATAACCGGCCCAGTGACGAGATCGAAGAGTCGTGCACACGCCCTAATTAAACCTATAAAGGGACTTTCCCATTGACCAGCATTCTAAGCCCTGAAGATGTCAGCAGATGCCGATGAAAGCTAGGCACTTTTATTGATTTCTATGTATTTTAAAGTTTTTAATATTCTTAAGAACTTTTATCTTTAAATTATTATTATTAAATTATTTATTCCCTGGTGCTCACGTCTATTGACTGACTTTGAACATATATATATATATATATATATATATATATATATATATATATATATATATATATATATATATATATA
>NW_015387847.1:92656-103140 GCF_001527695.2 Protobothrops mucrosquamatus
CATACATACATACATACATACATACATACATACATACATACATACAGTAGCTGCACAGTTTTCATGTACTTTCCTTCCCAAAATTGACAATTCTGGGTCATTACAGCAGGGAAATTTGGCAACACCTTTGAAAAGGGTTGAGAAAGTACAAGAAGATTGTTAGTCTACCACCTAGGGCCTGTGTGTCCAATTCAAATATACTGACCACAGCAATTTAATAACACAGCAACTGCTTTAAAGTGATGTAACAATTTAGAACAAGAGTCTGAGCTAGGGGGGAAAAAAAGGAAAAGCTGATAAAATAATCCTTAGATGATTACAAGATTCTGGCCAAGATGATGGAACTAGCAGAGATAGTAAAATTAATTTGTTTGCTTAGAGAAAGATCAACGACTACATTTATTAGTGACTGGAAACCACTTATGGACATTTTTGCTAAATAAAAAAATGAACTGGTGATTTATGGGTGTGATGATTATAAGGGGTAGATCATGGAAAGAAGAAAATTATAATGTAACTTTAAAACAGAGAGGGTAAAAGATAAATGTACTTATAACTGCTGTTAACAAGATTAGAAGCCACCTTTATTATTTTTTCTTTTTTCCTTTTTCTTTCTTCTCTATTTTTTTCAATTTGTTTTACATCCTTATTACTTTCCCCTACTCTTTTTTCTCTTTGGTTCAAATTTTATATTGTTTTTATCCTGTGGAAAATCTCTTTAATAAAAAAAATGTCTATGCAAGAAAAGAAATTTACAAGATTCTATACAGATTTTTGTAGGGATAATTTCTAATTCCTACAGTGTAAGCCATAAATGCAACTTGGTACAGTAAATTTAAATAATCTATACAGTGTTTTTCTTTCTCATCTACATTAGGAATACTTTATATTCTTGAGAAAGTGCATTTCAGGATATTTCCATGGTCTACCCCTCCATTAGGAGCTAAATCTGTCTTTCCACATTTGGGAATAAGCAGGTAGGATTCAGAAAGAGTTATTATATTCAGAAACTGGGAGGGCAGGATATGAGTTTAGAATGTTTGCATAATTGTTTTTCTATGACATGGCCAAGTATTTCTCTAAAATGGCATCTTGGTGTTGCCCCGTTTAACACCAATTTGGATGATAGCTAGTTCTCTATAGCAACAGGTAAGCTGTTTGCAGTGGAAACAACCCTTTTAGTATTTTTTCCTTTGCAAAAAAAGGGACATCTTGAGCAACAGTCTAGATCATAAAAGCGTTTCCATTCCATCTTAAAAACAAAGTATGCTAATGTTCTTCAGCAGAGGAGGAGGAGGAGGAGAAAGAGAAGAAGAAGAAGAAGAAGAAGAAGAAGAAGAAGAAGAAGAAGAAGAAGAAGAAGAAGAAGAAGAAGAAGAAGAAGAAGAAGAAGAAGAGGAAGAGGAAGAGGAAGAGGAAGAGGAAGAGGAAGAGGAAGAGGAAGAGGAGGAGGAGGAGGAGGAGAAAAAGAAGAAAGAAAAAAGAGGAGGAGGAGGAGGAGAAGAAGAAGGAGGAGGAGGAGGAGGAGGAGGAGGAGGAGGAGGAGAAGGAGAAGGAGAAGGAGAAGGAGAAGAAGAAGAAGAAGAAGAAGAAGAAGAAGAAGAAGAATCCATTTGATGCTGCCCACCTTTAAACCACTTTGGGGGGGGGGGCTCACAACACACCAAACAACTTAAAAGCTACATAAGAAAAGCAAACAGACAACAAAACCAGACTGGGACAAGAAAAAGAAGAAAAGATGGTGAATCTGGGAAACCACAAAAATTACACCAACAACTAGCATCCAGCAAGGTGGGCACCAACCACATAGAGGATGCAGAGAAGAGCAACAAAGTTTATTAGGGGTCTGGAGGCTAAAACGTATGAAGAACAGTTGCAAGAAGTGGGTGCGTCTAGTCTAGTGAAAAGAAGGACTAGGAGAGACATGATAGCAATGTTCCAGTATTTGAGGGTCTGCCACAAGAAAGAGGGGAATCAATATGTTTTCCAAAGCACCCGAAGGCAGGATAAGACACAGTGGATGGCAACTACTAGACTAGAAGATCTCCAAGGTTCCTTCCAACTCTGTTATTCTGTAACCACCTTAACACAAAGTCTGGAGAACAGCCAGATCTTAATGGTCCTTGAGAATGCCATTGGGGTAAGGCCCATCTGGATCTCAGGGGGAGAAACCTTATTCCAAAAGCCTTCTCTTTTGATTGTTCTGTGCCAGGTTTATACCATCTCCCCCCCTGCTGCTTTTTTTCTGGAAAATGAGCAATATTTCAAGAGGAGAAGGACAGTCCTATATTCCAAATGGGTTTTCAATTTGGAGCAGTCTTAATAAAGAACATATTGGGCAGACTGTAAGCAGTCCAATGGTTCCACCCAGTGGCTTTTTTGAAAAAAAAAAAAGAGAAGCAGAATTTAACAGGTTAGTCAAGCACTAGTGCTGGGTATAAATGACCTTTGGACATTTTACAAGAAAATTGTGGACAGAGTAATGAGCTGGAGGATTTTTTAAAATTATTTTTTGCACATTTCTTCAGCAGAAAGAGGAATTTTCCAACTTTTCTCAAGGGCAGGATGCTTCTTTAATGGAAACAGCCACATCATGTTGCAAAATCCAAGGGGAGATGTTTCCTGCTGATAGCTTTCCATGGATTGAACGGAAGGCTGGGAAACCAAGAAGGTAGAATAGAATAGAATAGAATAGAATAGAATAGAATAGAATAGAATAGAATAGAATAGAATAGAATAGAATAGAATAGAATAGAATATAGAGTAGAGTAGAGTAGAGTAGAGTAGAGTAGAGTAGAGTAGAGTAGAGTAGAGTAGAGTAGAGTAGAGCTGGAAGGGACCTTGGAGGTCTTCTAGTCCAGCCCCCCACTCAAGCAGGAGAACCTATACCATTTCAGACAAGTGACTGTCTAGCCTCTTCTTAAAAACCTCCAGTGGAGAGATTATTGTAAAAGGAAGTCAAGGCAATTGTACAGGTGATGCCTTGCCTATTGTATTGGCATTATTTTAATTCTGCTTTTGTCTTGCTTTATAGAGGCTTTATTATATTATGTTTGTGATTAGTATTACAGGTCCCAAAAGTTCTTTTTCACGAGGCAACTAGAATTTCCTTTTTTCTTTTTGAAGACATTTCGCTTCTCATCCAAGAAGCTTCTTCAGCTCTTCACTATTCCAGGGTTCATAGCTAAGATGGGAGGGAGGGGGGCATGTACATTTTCCAAAACAAGAAAGTAAATAAAAGTCTTCCAGGACTTGAGGGGCTGACTTGTTCTCCAAAGCACCAGGCCAAGACAAGAAGTAACAAGTGGAGGATCATTAAAGAGAAATTGAATCCAGGAAAGTTTCCGACAACGAGAACAATTAATCAATGGAATAGCTTGCCTTCTGGAATTGTGGGTGCTCCATTACTGGAGGTTTTCAAAAACAGACTGGACAACCGTTTGCCCAGGATGGTATTGGTTGTTGCCTCGAGTTATTTGTAAAAAATAATAAAGGCAGGATACAAATAAAAGAAAATAAATCAAAAAAATAAAATTAGTCTCCTGCCTTGAGCAAGGGGTTGGACTAGAAGACCCCTGAGGTCCTTTTCAGCCCTACGAGTCTATGTTGTAAAATACAAGTAAACTTTTGGCCACTTTGCAACTGCAAAACCAGAATGCTCTGCCGTGGGAATGTCAGCCAAGTTCTATTCTTTAAAAAACATCTTTTAAAATTCCAAAAGTCATTTCTCTTCCATCAAATTCTAATGAAAAACAGTAGGGAAAAAAAAAATGCCGAGTGAAGTTTGAGTTGCAACATGACCATAACTACTCCTAAAACTCCAAATGACGCTGCCGACTCAGCCCTGTTGGATTCAGTCTGATTTGCTCCTTGACTAATGTTGAAATGTTTGTAGTCTTAATACACACAGCTTTTTCCCCCTCGCCTTCTCCTTTCTCTTGATGCACTCTGTTCTGAAATATATCCAGAAGAACACTTAAAAACTTGAGTATATAGATTAGAAATAAAATAAAAACTTCCCCCATGGTAACAACATTTACTCTTCAGAGGGCTCTTAAAGAAAAGACAGCCTGGGTTTTGGAAAAACATGTCAACGCTACACAAGAGTGCTAAAGAAAGAATCACGAGGACGTGGATGGATGGGGCAAAATGCGTTTTCCATTTCCCTTATGTAATATTATTGAAGCAAAATTCATCATATATTCACTTCCAAGAGTCCATAAATGGAAGGGTGTTGACTTTGACTTACAATAGTTTATTTAGTAACGGTTCAAAGTTACAACGACACTAAAAAAGTGACTTATGACCGTTTTTCACACTTATGACTTTTGTAGCATTCCCCCTTGATCAAAGGATCAAAATTCAAACAGTTGGGAACTGACTCATACTTATGCCTGTTGCTGTGTCCCGGGGTCATGTGATGCCCTTCTGACAAGCAAAGTCAACAGGGAAGCCGGGTTTATTTAACAATTATGTCACGAAGAGAAGAGAAGAGAAGAGAAGAGAAGAGAAGAGAAGAGAAGACAGGACAGGGGAAGGGAAGGGAAGGGAAGAGAAGAGAAGAGAAGAGAAGAGAAGAGAAGAGAAGAGAAGAGAAGAGAAGAGAAGAGAAGAGAAGACAGGACAGGACAGGGGAAGGGAAGGGAAGAGAAGAGAAGAGAAGAGAAGAGAAGAGAAGAGAAGAGAAGAGAAGAGAAGAGAGGACAGGACAGGGGAAGGGAAGGGAAGGGAAGGGAAGAGAAGAGAAGAGAAGAGAAGAGAAGAGAAGAGAAGAGAAGAGAAGAGAAGAGAAGAGAAGAGGAAGAGAAATCACCCTGTGTTCTTTCTTCTCTTTCTTTCATAAACACTCTGATTTTGTTACTACAGGATTGGGTCCTTTCTCTGAGGATCCAGACAGAGTCATCATGCCTGGGGTGTTCATTAGTGAAATGTTGTTGCTAGGACGCACACTGGCACTGCTCATTGGTTCCCAGGATACGTTTGAAACCAACCAGACGCCAGGAGCTCTTGCTGGCTTTTACGCACACAGCAACAAGGTAGTGGTTCATTTTGAGCTTATAAGGCATTGATGACTCTCCCCGCTCCCGTCTTATGATTCTCCTTCTTTTATTTCTATTTTTAACTGGATAAACTAATTTGGTTGGCACACAGCCACATGTACGGGCACATGTGAAGGGTGCTTGTTTGTGTATCCAGGCTTGCTCATAGGGGGCGGAGGGAAGTTGTTCTGCATTCCTAGGAAGAAGACAAGTTTGGGGGTTTTGCAAAATTGAAGAGGAGTGGTTCACTTTGAGGGTGCCCACCGAGCGACTCTTTGAAGCTGCTGTGCCCAGCAAGCAGAGACCCCCTTCTGAAACTAAGCGGCTACATTATATTGAGGGTCAGGGGTAGCAGTTCCATGAGCCTGAAGAGTTTTGGCATTGGGCTACATACACAACCCTTTTCATGCCAATGAATTAAGCCACAAAGCAAACGAAGAACGCTTGGAAGCAACTCCAATCTTCTCTGAACCGCAAGACATTTGCTACGGCTGTAGCAAGCTTACACCCAACCTTAGTGGTATTTCCCCTCGAAATAATTTCTCTTCGAAGTAGGAAGAATACAGCAATAGAAGCCACCAGGCTTTTGAGTCGTGTGCCTGTCTGGGGACCTTTTTCTACAGCTGGAAAGACATCTTAAATTCAGTGTTCCTTCCCTTTCAGTTACACATCCTATTTCCCTTCCGGCAAATGTCTGCCAGCATTTTCAACCAATAAGAAAAATAAATCAGCAAAACTGCAGTCTGATACATACCCCCCATGCCCGGGCTTGGTTAGAATCCAAAAGGTGGAAGCAATTGGCTGCTTTTGAATTTTAAAGAACCGTTTGATGGGGGTGGGTGAATATTTATTAACATGGTTTAGAATGAGTGACTCACAAGTTTTACTCAATCAGCAAGGCTGCAAAATAATAACAGAAGTGCCCCGAAGGGTAGGGAGGAAAAGGGCAAAGTTAACACTCCAAAAGAAAAACTTACTTCAGGTAAATTGGGGTATTTTCATTTTATGCATAGATTTCAGCACATCTGTTTCTTTTCTTTTTTTTAAAAAAAAATATTTTTAATTGTGCCCCGCTTCTCTCTGTGATGGAGCTCTGTCTTGAAACTCATTATACATAAAGATACGGGAGAGGGTTGGGGTTTGATGGCTCAGTGGTTAAAGAGGCTGAAAGCTGACAGCCTGGGTTAGTGATCCAGGCACCGGGCAACAGGGTTAGTTCCTAGTACCTGCCCCTCTTATCACTGTGACAGTTTGACGCAAACTATTAGTACCGCTTTATAAAGCCCTAGTAAGACCACACCTGGAATACTGCAGCCACTTTTGGTCACCATGTCACAAAAAAGATGTTGAGATTCTGGAAAAAATTCAGAGAAGAGCAACTAAGATGATCAAAGGCCTGGAGACCAAAACATGCGAAGAACGGCTACGGGACTTGGGTTTGGCTAGTCTGGAGAAAATAAGAAATAGGGAAGACATGATAGCTGTGTTCCAGTATCTGAGGGGCTGCCACAAAGAAGAGGGGGTCACTTTGTTCACCAGAGCACCAGAGGGAAGGATGAGAAACAATGGTTGGAGACTGACCAAAGAGCGAAGCAACCTGGAATTAAGGAGAAACTTCCTGACAGTGAGGACAATCAACCAGTGGAACAGCTTGCCTCCAGAAATCGTGGGCGCTTCATCGCTGGAAGTTTTTAAAAAGGGACTGGACAAGGGTCCTCCTGCTTGAGCAGGGGGCTGGACTGGTAGACCTCCAAGGTCCCCTCCAGCTCTGTTCTATTCTAGATCAAATTCTAGTACGCAAATGCAGTAGAAAAATAGGTACCACTTTGATGGGAAGCTAACAGCATTCCATGTGCTTCGGTGTATCATCTTGCTGGTCACATGGCCATGGAAATGTCTTCGGACAACACTGACTCCCTCGGCTAAGATCAGCACTGACTTCATGACTGGAGAGGGACAACCTTTACCTTCTTCTTTACACCCCCTTCTAACAACCCCGTAACCCCTTAATCTGGGGTATCCTCAGGGCCATTGGATGGAGCTGAGCATTTATTGGGCGGATGCCCTTCCTCACCCCACATGGAAGTCTGGAAGAACCTCTTACCTTTACCTTTATGCATAAAGTAAAATTACGCTAAAGTCAAAAATTAACTCCCGGTTAATTTTAAAAGTCTGAAATGGCTTTTCAGCTTCCCAAACTTGCCTTCAGCACTGAAATGTCCTGTTGGTTTCCAATTTAAACCCTATCCAGTCTGATTCTACTTAGCTCTCTCTTCTGACATCAAGCAACGTTAGTCACTTGCTGCGGTTATAGCTGAATTCCTGTAAATGGAGGGAAGGACATTATTTTGTCGGTGTTGATTAGAAATGTATGCTAGCAAACAATCCCTCCACCATAACTGGGTGTTTGTTTGTTTTTTCCCCCTGATCCAATTAGATTTCATGGAGCGATTCTAAGTCCGAGGAATCAGCCTCAAGGTAGAAATCCATTTTGTGAGCTTTGCCTCTTACTGGAAATTGGTGCTACGCGATAAGGGGTGAAGTTCGGATTCAGAACGGTGTTAGGTGGATTATCTGGTTGCTGCTAAACAGAAAAGCAATTCAGACCCTGCCAGCCTTTTTTTTTTTTTATTGCTCGTGGGGGCGGGGAGGCAGGGAGGGAAGGAAAAGGGTCACCTCCATGACATCATCACTTATCAGCTCCAGCAGCTGTGATAATATATCTCCGTGATAAAAGCTGTCCTTCCCCCTTTGTTCCAATTCATTATGAATAAGGTAGTCACTTTGCCCATGCAAAACCAAAGAGTATCAATATTTGCATAAAATCAAGGCACAAACATGCAAATGACTCTCCCGGACTTGATGTAAGTGATGTCCTGGATTATAAATGCAGAACTTTGCAGTGAGTTGAGATGATGTAGTATTTCACTTGGTCAACACTTGGGCAGGGACCCACCAGTTGATTAGAGGGTCTGGAGGCTGAAACATGAAGAAGAACAGTTGCAGGAATGGAGTATGTCACGTCCAGTGAAAAGAAGAACTAGAGGAGACATGATAGCAGTGTTCCAGTATTTGAGGGGCTGCCACAAAGAAGAAGGGGTCAATCTGTTTCCCAAAGCACCAGAAGGCAAGACAAGAAACAACGGATGGAAACTAATCAAGGGGAGAAGCAACCTAGAACTAAGGAGCCATTTCCTAACAGTGAGGACATTTAATCAATGGAACGACTTGCTCCCAGATGCAAAAAATACTTCGCTGCAACTGTGAAGTTTCTTTGGGGGTGAAGATTACTTAATATTTACAAACTTGGCAGAGTAGATTATTACTCTACCTTAGGGGTGGGCAACTATACACCTATAACAGTTTCTGCTCATTTATATCGTGTGGGCAGGTTTGAATGATAGACCTGCTGGCTCAGGAATTCTGGGAGTTGAAGTCTGCAGGTTGTAAAAGGGCCATAGTGGCCCACCCCTGCCCTACGTCGTTACTCAGCAGTCTTTGCTCCACTTCCTTCTATTTTTCAATGGTCCCCAACCATGTCAAGTGTTCTTGCGAAATTAGGAGGAGTGGGGGCTGGAATCATTTTGTGATTAAAAGAAGAACGGCATAGCCACACACCAGTAAGAACAGATTACCTTCCCACCCATTTTCTCTGCTTCACTTTTTCCTAGGTCACGGTGGTTTCCTTTGTCTTCTCACAGAAGGAAGATTGCTAGTTTGGAAGTGAAATCTGATTTCAATATTTATTTATTTATTTATTTATATTTAAACTTATATGCCGCCCTTCTCCCCATGGGACTCAGGGCGGCTCACAGCATGTTAAAACAATATAAGACATTTCCCCTATAAAAGCCAATTAAAAACCAAATATTTATAGCTGTGTCTTATTAAAATCTTTAAAATTGTCCCTATTTAAAATTCACCCTAGGTCAGTCCCGCTTGCTGAAAAAGCCATGTCTTGATGGTGTGGGGGAAAAATCTTAACTGACAGAGCAGTTTAAAACCTTCAGGGCGAGCCACAAGATATTCACACCTTTGCTTTCGAACACCTTAACTGCTCTGAATCCTTCTTCTTCTTAGCAGCTGCCTCAATTTGCCTAAAGACAGAGCTGTCCCTGATCACTTTCTTAAATCAAGTTCCAGAGAGAAACATTGGGAAAAGGAAATACTGAATTAAAGCGTTCCAGTATCTCTGGGGCTGCCCCAAAGAAGAGGGAGTCAAGCTATTCTCCAAGGCGCCTGAAGGCAGGACGAGAAGCAACGGAGGGAAACGAATCAAGGAGAGAAGCAACCTAGAACTAAGGAGAAACTTCCTGACAGTCAGAACAATGAACCAGTGGAACAACCTGCCTCCAGAAACGGTGAATGCTCCAACACTGGAAGTTTTTAAGAAGAGACTGGACAGCCATTTGTCTGAAATGGTGTAGGGTTTCCTGCCTGAGCAGGGGGTTGGACTAGATGACCTCCAAGGTCCCTTCCAACAACGTCGTCATCGTCATCATCATCATCATCATTAAAAGTAAGCTCCAAATAATTAAATAATTTCTTCCATGTGATCTTCTCTACATCCATAGGGCAGGCAGTTCAGAACATACTATTTGGACAGCAGGTACTCTAGGAATCTTGGGAGTTATCATCCAAGCCCACCTACACAATGCAATTTAGCAGAAACTGTTATTGTTAGCACTTAAAAGGAATACATATGGGAGATGGCTTTGTGTCAGCGGAAAATGCTACATTCCAATTGTTTCCTTCTCAACAGCTGCTAGTCAGAAGTTGATTTAATAGCAGCCTCCTCCCAGCAACGAGTTCTAACGATGAATAAAATGTTCAATCCAATTTGGTCACCAAGCTGGATGTTTGCTCTTAAATAATATTCTTTCAGATAGACTTTCAAAGGACCTTGAGGCAAGTCAAGCAATAGAGTTTGAAGAGGTTTCTCCAAAGAATAGATGATAATCTCAGATTTTGAATTTCATTTCCAAGGACTTTTCCCCCCACACAAAGTTCTCATTGGAAAGCAAGTAGCTCCAAGGCTGAAAGAACTAGTTGGTTCCCTTCAATGATTCAGGGGGGCTTCTTTGAAAGTAGAAGGTCAACGCAGCAAAAGTTCACCAAACTTCCACTAATTGTGCAGACTTAGGAAACTGCCTTAAACCCAGCCACTTTGCCCATCAAACTTAAGACTGACTACATCAATCTTTTGAGATGGGTGGGTGGGCATATTTCATTCTCATGATTGCATTTACAAAATAAGTAAGTCCACAGTGGACTTATTTATTTATAAAATGATTCTCATGTTGGGACATAGTCAGCCACAGAAAACCCATTTGGACGTTGAAGCTAAAACAAGTTCGAATATCTAAGTGCCTGGCTGAGGAATTCTGGGAGTTGAAGTCCACAAGTCATAAAAGGGCCAAGTTTGAAGACCCTTGCCTTAGGGCA
>NW_015387847.1:103244-168658 GCF_001527695.2 Protobothrops mucrosquamatus
TGCCTTAGGGCATGACATGATGAGCAAAAGTCCTCAGTACCATGGACAGATCCTAGTTGACTCCAGAAGCCTTGATGAAAGATGGAATATACTGTAGCAACGTCTCTTCATGACGTTGGTTCAGTGTAACTGAATCCCTTCAGGGTGAGTATGTTGACCCACATATTCTGGGCCTCAAATCTCTGGATCTGAGAGACATGAAAAAGTACCCAGTTCCAGCCTCTTACCTTTATACAGGCTAATTCTTTGCTTTTCTGAGTTGGGTATAATCAGATGACTGAATCACTTCTAATTCTGTACGGAGAATTTAAGGAAACAGCTGAAATTCAGTGGGTGTTGTAAACGGAGAGTTCTTTCATTCTTACAAAAATTAACAGGAGACTCATTCACATGTTCGCTCGATGTGCTAATTAGAGGCTGCATTCATATCCCCGCCATGGCTATTTTTAATCTTTGATTTATTAAATTAATCCAGTTTTATGGGTGGGAGTTGATGTCATGAATCCTGAACTAATCCTTGATCTCGGCTTTCCCTAAGACATTTAAGGTGATGATTGAATAAATGGGTTTACAATATAATGAATCATAATCATAAATCAGACAAAAGGGCTGGGTTCGTACAGAAAGCCAAACTCCAAACAAACAAACCAGGTTTAACACTATTCAAACTTCACACATTGTTCAATTATGAATGGTTAATCTTTGACTAGATTATATCTGTACCCGTACAATAGGCTTCAGCAGCAAGATCTTTGTCTGAAATGGTATAGTTTTTCCTGCCTAAGCAGGGGGTGGACTAGAACAGAGGTCCCCAACTTTTTGGGCACCAGGGACCGGTTACGTGGAGAGAGTTTTTTTCTGCAGATTGGAGGGTGAGTGGTTTTGTGTGCTGCCTGCATCCCATGGATGGGCCTTTGCTTGTTTGCACAGCCCGGTTGCTGGCATGCCGCGGCCTGGTACCGGTCCATAGACTGGGGGTTGGGGACCCCTGGACTAGAAGACCTCCAAGGTCGCTTCCAACTCTGTTATTCTGTATTCTGTAAGATCTTCTAGTAGCCCCAAAGCCCCACCACTACAATTATTTTGGATTCACATCTTTGGCTAGGCAATTCTCACTTAAACCACCTCCTCAAATCCCGACACTGTGGCATTGCTATAGAGAATGTGCTTCGACTATAACGTACTTATTAAAATGTGAGTTTG
This sequence comes from Protobothrops mucrosquamatus, assembly GCF_001527695.2. Lineage (NCBI taxonomy): Eukaryota > Metazoa > Chordata > Lepidosauria > Squamata > Viperidae > Protobothrops > Protobothrops mucrosquamatus. The sequence continues at coordinate 104,448 of NW_015387847.1, forward strand.
CAAACTTAGGGGAAAACATAGTGAAAAACCAGCAGAGTTTTCCATCTGCTTGGCTCAACCTTTCAAAGAGAGAGAGAGGGGAAAAAAAAAGAGGCCAACTTGCTACGGTTCTATATAAAAATATGAGTTGTTAGAAAATAACACCAGGAGTGTGAGAGAGGGAGAGAGACATAATGAAAGAATCAGTCACTTGACATGCCAGTTTATTTGTGTAGACACAGCAGATGGCACGCCAGCCTCAGCCAGGGTCTTACAAGACAAGCTTGGGAGGTGATGGTGCTGGTGGGTTGGGGTACTTCATGTTTGTGGAGGACCATATTTTTTTTCCTGGAAGAACTCCAGAGTTTGGGGTGTTGAATATCGTAGGGCAGGAAAGCTGGAGGTGACGAAGAGGATCAGGGTACTTCCTTCCTAGTTAGATCTATTATTTATTTATTTGTATTTCATGTTTCTGAACGGCTCATCTCCTTCGAAAGGGTGCCTTGGGTGGTGTTCAACAAGACATGAGAATATTAAAAACAAACACAGATATTCCTCGACCTACAACAGTTAGTTTAACGATCTTTCAAAGTTACAACAGCACCGATCAATGTGACTTTCGACCGTTTTTCACAGTTAAGACCTTTCCAGCGTTGCCATGATCACATGATCAAAATTCAAATGTTTGGCAGCTGGTTCTTATTTATGACAGTTGCATTGTCCCGGGGGGGGGGGGTGTCACGTGGTCTCCTTTTGCGACCTTCTGACAAGCAAAGTCAATGGGGAAGCCGGAGTCCCTTAACAACCGGGTTACTAGCTTATCAACTGCAGTGCTTCACTTAACGACGGAGGCAAGAAAGGTGGTAAAATGGGGGCAAAATTCACTTAACAAATGATTGACTTAACTGCAGAGATTTGGGGCTCAGTTGTGGTCGTAAGTCAAGGACTACCTGTATAAAAATTAAAATGTGAAAGTTAAATTTTAGAATTAAAATTTTTAAAAATATATATATAATTTTTTTTTAGGGAGACAAGAATCATTAAATACTCTTAATAATTAGTTGACAAAAGGGAAGGGAAGGCTCCTGTGGCACCAACGAACCCCAGGACTGCATGTTCCTTGGGGCTCCTCATGCAATGCCATGTTTTAATCCTTTTTTGGAAGGCCAGGAGAGTGGGGGACGGCTTCACCTCTGCGGGGAGGGGGGGTTATTCCATAGGGCAAGGGCAATGGCAGATAATAATAATAATAATAATAATAATAATAATAATAATAATAATAATAATAATGATGATGATGATGATGATGATGATGATGATGATGTTGGAAGGGACCTTAAAGGTCATCTGGCTGAGGAATTCTGGGAGTTGAAGTCCACAAGCCATAAAAGGGCCAAGTTTGAAGACCCCTGCCCTATACCATTTCAGACAAATGGCTGTCCAAATCTCTTCTTAAAAACTTCCAGTGTTGGAGCATTCACAACTTCTGGAGGCAGGTTGTTCCACTGGTTAATTGTTCTGTCGGGAAGTTTCTCCTTAGTTCTAGGTTGCTTCTCTCCTTGCTTAGTTTCCATCCATTGCTTCTTATCCTGCCTTCAGGTGTTTTGGAGAATAGCTTGACTCCCTCTTCTTTGTGGCAACCCCTGAGATATTGGAACCCAGCTATCATGGACTTCCTGGACCCCACCAGTCAAGAGTTTTTTTAACTGACAGGATCTGCCTGCCTGACTGGCTGGAAAAGACTGATACCCGTGCATGAAAAAGGACATTTTCTTCCCAGCACACATGTAAAATCCTTGGCGTTACACAGAGTGAAGTTGCCACTTCAAACTACAAATACCAGATGAGCTTCTTGAATATCGCTTCTCTGCTGCCGCCATTTTCCTTTGACATTCATGGGTTCTCCCCCGCCCCCATCAAAATCAGTACGCTGATAGCAATAAGGACCCAGCAGACAACCGGATGTAAAACATTATTTATTACTGATGTGTTCGAAGTCATCCTTTGCCCGGTGAGGCAGAATCATCTGCATTGCACAAATCCAAAATATTCAAAAGCTAACACTGCAGGACTCTCCCCATCTGCTCTATAAAGACATCATTAACCATCATTAAACAAATGAAAAAAAAATGAAGATCAAGGTCATCTTTCAAAATCACTACAGTAATCAAAATGTATTGATTGCAACTTTGCAGCGATGACAAGCTCATAATCACTTCTTTGTACTACTCCTGAATTAAAGACCTCTGTAATATCACACTATTCAGAATTTGGGCCCATTTTTGTCAATTCAGATGTAGGACCTCTGGAACCAGCGACTCACATTTATAATTCAAATTGTTGAGCCCTGCAATGTTGGGATGAAGAGAGGTCATTTTCCTATTGGCGAGAACCATTTTCATCCTTGTCCCAAAGATGCTTTTTCAAATGGCAACTGGACTCCCTTTGTTTTTCCTTGAAGACGTTTCGCTTCTCATCAAAGAAGCTTCTTTGGTTCTGAAGAAGGGTGAAGAATTCAGTCTGTCCTTTTGAAAAAGCATCTTTGGGACAATCATGACCTGGATGACTGAGAATCTCCAAAGACAGATACCCATTTCATCCTTGCTCCGACTGCCCTCTCTGCACAGAATTTAACTCATCTTAACTTCCCATTCTCCAGAAGATGGTAGAGGACAGGAAGACCTGGAGGAACATTGTCCATGGGGTCGTGATGGGTCGGACACGACTTCGGCAACTAACAACAACAAACTTCCCATTCACATTTTCCCAGGCACTTTTAAGTACAGGGATGCTCCCTTTTCAACTAATGACCCTTCATCATGAATTAAGGAAATTGAAGGACAGGAGAAGACTGGTCTTAATTTTTTTGTGCACATCTTTGATGAGTAGGAGCGAGAACTTATAAAACTTAGTATCATTCTGTGTTGAGGTTGACAATAATGAAGGTGACACAGGTCAGCTTGGAACTAGAGTTGAGGTTTGAGGACAAAAGCCCATAGTGGTCTTGAGGTGCCTCTTTATTATGACCAACACAGATTTGGCTGATGGTTAAATCCCTTAGACTGCTGCAGCTATGTCTGGAAAATCTGAATATCTTAGTTCTCAGACAAAACCCAGAAAGTCAAAGGGAAAATGAATGTATTTGTGAAATGTATAAAGCTTTTTTTTTCCCCTTTAACTGGAAAGCTAGCGATTAAATGAGCCACATCTTTAGAATGAAGCTTCGTGGTGACATTTCAACAAATCTCTCTGTGGCTTGCCCCAAAGAGTGTTTCACTCTAGGGAAGACTATCAACATTTGTAAAATAGTGCTAGAGAAAGGCTGGAAAGGGAAAAACCAAAAAACAAAACAAAACAAGCTACTTGGTGAGAAAGTGGAAAGATTTTCTGCCATCTTGGTTGCTAACTTGGAGATTTTTCTTCTTCTTTTCAGCAGGAAAACATTGTATTGTCAAGCTGACTGCCTTTATTTTTTTGATGCAAACAGAAATACCTTTATTTATTCATTACACAATATTATATATATATCATTGTACATATGAATAAAATAGACAATGTTTGGTATTAGTATTCTTCATGTCAGGAGTTGGAAACCTGTGGATCTTCTGGGTTATTTTTTTAACCATAGTTCTAGATATCTCAGGAAGACCATTGAGCCCATCCCCCCACTCCATGAATTAAGGCCTGGCTTTAGTTTACACAAACGTAAGGAAAGGAAGCAAGCTTGTTTGTGGACTCCATAATTTCAGATTCCAGCTGGGAGAAGCTTATGGACGAATCTTTCATGCATAAAAAGATAACACAGATACCAAAGAAGACATTCAACTCAACACATCAAGATGAAGCTTTTTTTTTTCTTTTTTAAATTAAGGCAGTTAAAGCAGTGTTAATCTGCATACCAGCATTTGAAGTAAACATGAAGGGTGGGAAATTTGGGGCAGAATGCAAAGAAATATTCCCCGTGGAGTACTTTGTAAAACAATGGCATTCTTTCAAGAAATTGTGTATCCTCCCTGCCCCACCTCAAACTACAAAGCAGCCAGTGGTTTTGCCCTGAGAATTCTCTGATGTGCATGCAGTGTATGTGAAAAAAGCATCAATCGCCACAGTGCAATTTAATTTAAAGGCGCATAGGTGCATGGAAGAAATTTAACTAGTCACCAATCCAGCTTCAGGTAGAGGAATCACACCAAGACAGCACACACGCACACATCCCTCCAAATGAACTATCAACCTCAGAAGTTCCAGGCAATATCTCCAAACATGTGGGATGCTGGGAACTAATTCTGAAGCATAGCAGCTTTCCCATTTCTAAACAAAGAGAGCTTTGACTCAATCTGATGAAGGCACCAGAGACTTTTGGGTGAGCTTTTCCATTTGAACCCCAAGTCATGAGCAACTGTGAAAGCAATGAAGATGACTCTGCTCTAACTTCAGATTTTAGATGGAAGAACAGTATGATTGAACAAGAGAGGCACTTTTCACGCTCAATGCTTAACTCATACTTGTTTTAAGAGACGGCTAATTCCTACTTCTGTTTAATATTCTGGAAAGCCTAGTTTAGCTTTGATCATCTGTATGGTTCCCACCCCCTTTTTTTGTGTGTATGTGTGTTCAGCATCATAAGCCTTCAACTGGAATTTGCAACAACTCAAGAGTTCTATTATTCCAGGCAGAAAACTGGAATTTGCTGCAGAAAGATATCAAATGTTTTGCATAAGTGGTCCCAAACTCCCTTGGGATGTACTCATCAACAGGGAAACCTTCAAAATATGCAAATTTGCCTATCACTAACACAATTAGGGATAAAAACACTTTTTTTTTGGCAGCTATTATCCCGGCAGGAAGTGTTACTGAATGTAACCGTGACCCAATGGTTCTGGTTACATTTCAGCATATGAACGTATTCCTAGGTGGCTTACACAGAAGAAAAAAAATACTACGTAAATCAATTGGAATGTTACACACACACACACACACACACACACGCACACACACACACACACACACGAAGTAGACATCTACACCGCTCCACAGCATTAAGACTGGATACGCATCACCTTGTTTTTTTCACTCAGCATTATGAGACAGTAAATCCTGGAGTAAAAGGAAAGTAATTCAATCAGCTTGAAAAGGATCCCTCCCTCCTTCCCCCCAGGTCTAGGCTGATTCAGCAGTTTACTCATAATCATTCATTCAGCAAGAAAAGAATTGAGAAATGGATAAACTTCTCTCCCTCAACATTCAAAGGCTTAAAGCTGGAGTTCCTTTAGGCACAACGCTCAAAGGTTCAAAAACTGAAAAAGCTTATTTGGGCTCAAGGTTTCCTTTGGCATCTACACCCTTTGAGGAAAACAAATGTCAATAATACTGCTTCGATGATGCTGGAAGACACAAATCCTCATGTTTAAACCAAGCTCTCTCTTCAGAATGGCCGGGTAATTTCTTTACAATTCCTTTCTAAAACCCGAACTTTCATTTGCAGTCTACATCAAGGTCCTTGGGCCAATATTGATCATCCATGTAGCAACTGTTATCAGTATCGCTGTCCAGGGTGGTGTCTGAAAGGCTTGCGGGGTGACGTGGAGTCAGCAGTTCCTCCCATTGAAACTCTACCAATCTGTAAAGCTCCATAGAAGCTTGAGCATCTTCAACAGATGAATGCCCACGTTTGCCAACCTGGAGGAAAAAACAAACAAACCCACAGAACATTACAAGTAAATCCTTGTTTACCAACCATTCCAAGTTACAATGGCACTGGGGAAAAAAAATAAGGCTTTGGAGCAAAATTAGCCTTAGCAATTCATCCGCCCAAACACATCGCTGCTGGGTGATAAGAGACGATTATATATATATAATGAGAGGCATAGGAAAGAACCCCCGATTGTCCCTGATAAGGATATTCAAGGGTCACATGGTGACAAACAGAAAAGGAAAGTAAAGGATTTACGCGCGGGTAGAAGGAAGGCATCCACAGCGCAGGAGCGCACACACCTGGGCCCGGTTACACGATCGCGCAGCCGGATGCAGGCACTTGGAAGCGGCATATAAACCCTCCCTAAAACCGCCTTATCAACCCTGATGATGTCGGGAGACCCCGACAAAAGCTTGGTTGCCTGTATTTTTAACAATATTTTAATTGCTTTTAATTTTTAATCGCTTTTAAATATTTTAAAATTTCCTCTTGGTGATTGTGGTTATTCTGCTACATTATGGACATACCCAAGAGTCGTATTTTTAGTTCCATTACTAGTCATATATATATATATATATACACACACACACACACATACATACATACATACATACATTTGCTAAACCCCCAAAGGGCGATTGGGCAATCACGGCGCATAATTACGTTCACTAGGAACCAAAGATGCACTACAGGATATTTAAGGGTCTCAAGGAATATCCCTTGAACTGCAACCCCCCCCTCACATCAAAATAACAAGGTGCACTTAACAACTTTCAGATGTAAAGCAGCCGAAGGATGCTAGGGTTTTGCGGCGTAATTCTGCTTTTCAGCACTCTTGAGGAAATGAAAGGTGGCGATGAGTTACCTGGATGTTTTTGTGTAGCAGCTGATGAGCTAGGTTCTTGAGAGACATGGATGGCTTCAGGGATGAGGCCACTTTCTTCTTCAGCAGAGGACAGTGGCTTGTATCGCGCCTCCAGGCTCGGGGGTGAAAGTACTTTAAGGCTCGGAAATCATTGTGGAGAGCATGGCCCACCACTATTTTATCCTTCAAGATCTGTATGATCTAGAAAGGTGAAAAAGATTAATTCGCCACAGCCTTCAGGAAAGGACGATTGTAGGTCACTCGAACAAGCAGATCAAGATCTATCTATCTATCTATCTATCTATCTATCTATCCATTTATCTATCCATTTATCTATCCATCCATCCATCCATCCATCCAATCCATCCATCCATCCATTTATCTATCCATTTATCTATCCATTTATCTATCCATTTATCCATTTATCCATCCATCCATCAATCTATCATCTATCTATCTATCTTTTTATCTATTATTTCTATTATATCTATCATTTCTATTATATCTATCATTTCTATTATTTCTATCGATCTATTATTTCTATTTCTAATCTATCATCTATCTATCATTATTATTTTTATCTATTTTTATCTATTATTTCTATTATATCTATCATTTCTATCTATCTATAATTTCTATTATATCTATTATTTCTATATTTTCTATCATATCTATCATATCTATCAATCAATCAATCTATCTTCTATCGATATCTATCCATCCATCCACTCACCCACTCGCCGTTTAATTGATTTTTTCCAATTAATCTAGATATTTGAAAATGTGTAGGAACACTTAGGGAAACCATGTCTAATTTCTGAACTAACTTAAATAGGTCCTTCCAACTTTACAGTGCTATGACTGTGGAGAAAAGCATTGTTGCTTGCCTACCATTCTGCATTTTATTGCAGATTCCGGTTGAATTGTTAGTATGCATCTCTCAACCCCTCACATTGTATGGATGGAGCCTACTCCTAAATTAATCCCCTTTTGCTTACCTCACCCTGCGCAATCCTGAAATTAATTGCTTTTCTCATGTGCTTCCAGGTGATGCCACTCCAGCGAGTCCTATAATCTACAATTGGATATTCTGGAAGAACGTATTTGTCATAAATCACATCACCGTCATAGCTCACCACCGTACAGCGTGCCAACTCGCTTGTCTTTCCAGAAGGACCCGTGCCTACCATTTCACAATCAATGGCCACACGTTTCATAGATTTCTGAGGCATCGGACGCAGGAAGGAACTAGACCTTTTTTCTGAGATGCTGGGCCGGGTTAGCAGGTTCTGAAGATCTTGGGAAGACGATGGCTGCCTGGCTAGGTCCTCAGAGGAAATGGACACAGCTTCACCAAATGTGGGAGGATTCTCCTGAGTTGTCATCACATCCTTCTGGAGAAACTGCTTACTTTCGTTTTCCCCGGACATTTCAGAGACCTCTCTGGTCCTTGCGAGGCCCGTCTCCTTGGTTCTGGCTGCCAGGTGTCCACTCTTCTCCAGTGCTTTGCGCATCAAGTAGCGCTGGAGCCTCTGGCTTTTCTTTTTTTTCTGAATGCCAGCTTTGTCATCCGAACAAAGTTGATTGAGATGATGGCTTAGATCCATTCTGGTATAGGGGCATTTGACAGGCGGGACATTCATCTTTCCCAGGCTACCTACCTGGTTGATCTTTGTTGGGCTCATCGCCCCTGGCACAAATTTGGTGCTAGAAGACATCCTACCAAAAAAAAGAAAAGAAAAAACATGTGAGCCAGTTAATAATGTGAATTGAGAAAAGTCTCTGGTCTGAGAATAAGAAAGTCGATGGATAGAAAAAAAAGTGTTTTATCTGCAAATGGAAAAACAATATTCAACTTTTCTATCGGGTATGAAGCATTGTCAAAATTAGGAAGCCATGACTGTCCATACAACTTATTTAACCATTTCAATTAATGGCCTAGCTCAGGGGTAGGCAACCTTGGTTCTTTTATGACTCGTGGACTTCAACTCCCAGAATTCCTGAGCCAGCATGGCTGGCTCAGGAATTCTGGGAGTTGAAGTCCACGAGACATAAAAGAGCCAAGGTTGCCTATCCCTGGCCTAGCTGTTAAAAGCTACAGTATCATAAGTTGTTAAGGCTAGTTTGGATTTTTTGTAGTTTATGCAGAACAGATTTAGTCTGTTTAATTAGCTTATAATTCACTGCAATATGAGACTCCAGAAAATTGATTTACTCAAGTACTAGGCAGCCTTAAATAAGTAAAAATCTCCATAGTGACGAGAATAGTAATAATAATTTTCCAGCTTCCAGAGACCAGACAAGAACATAAATGCACCTCCCAAGAGAAGCACTCTATAATTCTGAAAACTCCTTAGGTAAAGCCCAATTTGTAGGCGATGACAACTGCTACCTCCTAAGAGAAATGGCCTGTAATGCATGATAAACACTGCACTTAAAATATTAGAAGGAAAAAGAAGCAACTGTTAACACTCAAGACCTGCATCTTGTATGACTTCAAAACAAGTTCTATAAAGTATAAAAAGCTTATTGAGACTTATCAGCCAGCATTCAGCTACGATTAAAGTAAGTTACAAACCAACATGACATACTTAGGCCCAAAATTTACACGGCAATTTTGGGCCACTTAGCAAACAACAAAGAAACATTCCTATCCCATGCTGTTCTCTCTTTTTAAGGGACATAAGAAATAGTATTTCTCACCCTCGGCAACTTTTAAGATGTGTGGATTTCAATTCCCAGATACAATTTCCCTGTTGAGGAATTCCGAGAACATCTTAACGTTGCCAAGCTTGAGAACCATTCCACAGCCAGGCCTCACCTTTCATTTCTTCTCCCAAAGATGCTTTTTCATGAGGCAACTGGACTTTCTTGTTTTTCTTTGAAGACGTTTCGCTTCTCATCCAAGAAGCTTCCTAAGTCTTCAAAGAAAAACATGAAAGTCCAGTTGCCTCATGAAAAAGCATCTTTGGGGTAACTATGACCTGAATGACTGAGAATCTCCCTAGACTTTCATCTCTTCTTACGTTTCCCATCTCCTATGACCATGATCCTATAGGCCACAATCCAGGATTTACAGACAATGGATGGGCTTTACAGAAATTAAGCCCCAGTCACCCAAACCAGGTTATGGCTTACTTGGAACCCAGACTTTGTGCTTGAGATGGGGGGAAAAAATGAAACTTTGATTTTGGGTTTTACCAATTAGGTAGATTTGTTGTTATAGAAAAGGCTAGTTTATACTATTATGTTAAAGTAAAAAAAGTTGAGGTTTGATATTACTGTTTTATTCCACTGCCGCAGAGGGAGTTGAAAGTCAATACCTCCCCCCCCTTTTCTCTCTTCTTTTCTACACTTCTCCTCCCCCCCCTTATCTTTCCTACTATTTCCTTTTGTATTTTATATTATAAATTATTTTTTAAAAAACCCTGTAAACCAGGAAATAGAACGGAGGAGCTTTCCAGAACTTGCTAAAAAAGAGAGCTAATAAAGGCTCAAAAGAAAAGATGTGAGCCAGTTAGAACAGAATAGAAATATCTTTATTGTCACTGTGTAACTCACAACGAAATTTAAGTATTAATAATGTGAATTGAGCAGTCTCTGGTCTGAAAATAAGGAAGTCGATGGACAGGAAAAAAAAGGCGTTTTATCTGCAAACGGAAAAACAGTATTCAGTTGTTCTAAAGCAGGAAGCCATGACTGTTCATACAACTTATTTAACCATTTCAATTAATGACCTAGCTGTTAAAAGCCACAGGGTCCTTCCTCCTCCCTTCTTTGAGGGCTGCCCCTTTCCTACCCACAGCCCCACGGCCAATTCCCCACGTTCTCCCAAACCCAACTATTCCTGACTCGCAAAACTGCCCCCAAGTCCCGCATATCAGCTCCCCATTTGACCTTACCCGGCTGCAACCGGCTTCGCACGTGTCGTTCCCGGAAGCGGAAAAAAAATTGGTCCAGGGTGCCGGCCACGCCCCCTCCTACTTGATTGGCTGCTTGGGCAAAAGAGAGGCGGAGTTTAGTGGCATACTAAATCGGGTCTCCGGTGGACTTTTTTTTTTTTTAAAATAGACTCTTGCTCGCGCATGCTCAGACGCGAATGGCTCGTTCGTTGACTCGGGGGGCGAAGCGCGGTTGTGGTTTTAATCTTGCAACTTTTTTTTTTTTTGTTCTTTTTTTGCAGCTTTACTGCAACGTGGCTCACACACACCCCTTGCGAGGTTGTGGTTTTAATCTTACAATTTTTTTTTTATTTTTATTTTGCAGCTTTACTGCAACGTGGCTCACCCCTTTCCCCCCTTGCGAGGTTGTGGTTTTAATCTTGCAACTTTTTTTTTTTACTTTTTTTTTGCAGCTTTACTGCAACGTGGCTCACACACACNTCCCCCCTTGCGAGGTTGTGGTTTTAATCTTGCAACTTTTTTTTTTTTTGCAGCTTTACTGCAATGTGGCTCACACACACCCCTTGCGAGGTTGTGGTTTTAAAATTACAACTTTTTTTTTTTGCAGCTTTACTGCAACGTGGCTCACCCCCCCTGTGAGGTTGTGGTTTTAATCTTACAACTTTTTTTTTTTTTTGCAGCTTTACTGCAACGTGGCTCACTCCTTGCGACGCTGGATAAGGACTGTTAAGACTGCAAAAAAAGAAAAGACAAGAAAATATAATAAGCGTCACTTTGGTGGCACCGTGCAGTGAACTACACGAACTGTGACGTATTAAGGAAACTACAAGTAAATCTGTCTGTGTCATCTCTCACAGTACGTAGACACATACATGCATACGCAAACCCACCCTTTAATAGGATTACCAGACGCCTAGGAAAAAGGATGTGTTTTCCCTTTTATGTCCTCTGGAAAGCAGAGCCTTGAATATTGCCCAGCTTTTTGAGTGTCTTGGGGATTTTTTTTTTAATGGACTGTTTTCACAACAATAATCACTCAAACCTCCGTGTATTATGGTCTTCTAAATTGCCTATTCCTTTTTTTTTAATCGGCTGTCCGACTAGATTAAGATTAGTTTATTTATTTTCTGATTCCAGCAATCAACTTGGGCTTCAAGGCAGGATAAGAAGCAACAGATGGAAACTAATCAAAGAGAGAAGCAACCCAGAACTAAGGAGAAATTTCATGACAGTGAGAACAATTAACCAGTAGAACAACCTGCCTCGAGAAGTTGTGAAAACTGGAAGTTTTTAAGAAGAGACTGGGCAGCCATTTGTCTGAAATGGTATAGGTTTTCTGCCTGAACGGGGTTGGACTAGAAGATCTCCAAGGTCCCATCCAACTCTATTATTATTTTTATTATTATTATTATTTATTTATTTATTATTATTTATTATTATTTATTATTATTATCCTGGCTCCGTCAAATCTCAGATGGCTGTAATCTGTAGATTCCAACACTCATTGTAGGTTTCTATGGTGAAATTTGAAAAATGTGCCATTGTGGATTCTCTATTATTGCTGACTTTTGTTCTTGAAATTAAAGATTCTTTGGAAAAATATTGGGAGTGAAAAAGCAGCCTTTCCGATGCTGGAAAAAAGTAATTTCATATGCACGTAGGTCTAACTACATTTCCTTGCAGCTTTTTGCTGTCATATTTGTGGTACATGCCAAGAAAGTTAAATAGTGTGTCCTTCCCCCCCTCCCCCGAACTCCCCCCCCCCAGCATCTTGTTCTCTTTTTTAATCAATCATGTCCTCCTTTGCCTATTCAACTCTTTCACCTACCTACCTACCTTTACAGCTCTTTGTATTTTGCTGAGACAACTGCCTGTGTGGACACGGCACAAGGCGGTCTTTTGCTAGAGTGGCTTTCATTAGCAACTCTCCCCGTGTCACGTGGAGTGGAAATTGGCTGCAGTTGCATGTATGAAGTCTTCCCAACTGTCTTCTCTGCTCTTCATCTCTTTCCTGATGTCGGCTTGGTAGGTTTCCATCCGTGCGTGGTGGCTCACGTAAAGCCTAGCCTACCTGCCAGCGTTTGAATGGCAAGCAACTGAGAATGGGGTTTGTGGGTGCCGCTGTCGGCTGAAGGGGGAAACACAAAAACACAGACAAGGAAACAAACAAAAGGAAAAGAAAGAGATTTCTGTCTGCCTTTCAAACAAAAGAGCCTTGACGAACTGATCCGATGGCCGACAGAGGAACTGTCTGCTTCATTGGCTAGTCTAAAGAAAAGAAGAAATAGGGGTGACATGATAGCAGTGTTCCAGTATCTGAGGGGCTGCCATAAGGCAGAGGGGGCCAGGTTGTTCATGGAAGGACGAGAAACAATAGTTGGAAACTGATCAAGGAGAGAAGCAACCTGGAATTAAGGAGAAACTTCCTGACAGTGAGGACAATCAACCCAGAAATCGTGGGTGCTCCATCACTGGAGATTTTTAAGAAGAGACTGGACAGTCACCTGTCTGAGATGGTGTAGGTTCTCCTGCTTAAGCGGGGGGCTGGACTAGAAGACCTCCAAGGTCCCTTCCAACTCTATTCCCATTCTATTCTATTCTATTCTATTTACTGTTGACTGGATCAACTTCCAATTTAGACTATAGGAGTCTGTCTGCTTTCTTCCCCTCCAATTTCCCCCCCATCAAGCTAAGCAGCCGTGTTCTTCAAATCCTGACTCAGAAAATCTTGGTTGATGTCACATCTCTTCCTATCTGGGAGAAGCAATACGAAAGGGGACATTCAAATTCCCCTGGTTAATAACAAGGCGTCTTTTCCCTTTACCTGGCAGAACCATGGCAAGCCATCCTGTATACAGGTGGTTCTCGACTCAACGACCACAATGGAGCCCCAAATTTCCGTTGCTAAGTGAGACTGTTGTTGAGTGAATTTTGCCCCACTTTATTGCCCCACTTGTTAAGTGAACCACTGCAGTGTTTAGTAACACGGCTGTTAAATGAATCCGGCGTTGACCTCTGACTCCGTCTGTTGCGGTAAAATAAGACGTTAAGATCGAATCTCAACTTTTTACATTTCTGTAGTAGTATAAACTAGCCATTTTTGTATCAAAAAACCAGTCTAATCAGTAAAACTCAGAATCATAGTATCGGGTTTTTTCCCCACCTCGAGCAGAAAGTCCAGGAACGGTTTCCAAGTAAGCCAGCTTTTTTCAGCCTTATATGTGGGTCCATGTGTTCCGAATACGCGTGACATCATAAAACCGCAACTCCTTTGTAAATGTCGCATTCAACAACATTTTTTTGTTTCTCCGTTTGCTGCGATTGTGCCAGAAAAGACAGCGCCCAGAATGTTGTCATTCTTTATGCTGGCTGATTTCTATTCGTTCTCCTGGTTATGTCTCATTAATCTTGGAAGAGTCCCAGCATGGCAGCGTTTTTAAACTTGCATCTTTCCTTCTGGTCCTTCAACCCCCTGGAAGTCCAGGGCTGAAGGGAGAGATGGTAATTTGCACTCTCCTCTCGTGCAAATAAGATTTCTAACAAGGACAGGCTCCCGCTGACTTCATTGGTGATGGGCTGACAGGAAGACTGGCAGTTGCAAAGGGCTGTGAGGAGAACAGGCCCCCCCCCCCAGTGACCTGCTTCTGCTCTCTGTATTGGCGAGAGAGGAGCTAGCTGATGCTCCGAACAAGGGAGCAGAGCTTCTGATAAAGTTTGTGACACTTTCAGGCATTGGGTTTAACTGGCATAGGGTAAGCGATGGAGTGCCATGCCCAGAAAAAATTCTAGGGATCAGTTTTAGTCTGAATCAGCCCCAAGACTGTTAACCCTAAGTTAACATCCTGACCAGCCATGACACTTGAAAGGTTTAACGAAGCCTTGATTCTTTCTATATGAGACAAAATCCTTGAAAGGCCTTTTTAAAATGGACTCTTTCTAGGGTCTCTCTCCCTCCCTCCCCCTCTCTATCCCTTCCTCTCTCTCTTCCTCTCTCTCTCTTCCTCTCCCTCTATCTCTCCCTCTCTGTTTCTCCCTCTCCCTCTCTCTCTTCCTCTCCCTCTCCATCTCCCTCCATCTCTCTCTTCCTCTCCCTCTATCTCTCCCTCTCCGTTTCTCTCTCTTCCTCTTCCTCCCTCCCTCTCTTCCTCTCCCTCTCCTTTTTAAGTGTCACCTCTGCAGATGAAAAGAAAAGGATGTAGAAGAGAGGGATGTATATGGTTATTTGTGGATTTATTTATTGCTCTGGTAGAAAAGAAGTCAGAACCTGAGGTAGGGAGAGTGTACCTCTCATTTTCCTTTCAAGAAGGTGGGAGGACATTAAAAGTGACACAGTAATCCCCGATTGTGTGACGCTTGTGTGTGGTGATGCATGACTTGGTCAGGGAAGAGGGCAACTTGATCAACCATGTCAGGAAAACACAGTTGCCTTACCTTGTGCCATGCCTTAATTAGACCCCATATGACATTCTTAGCCTCTTTTGAGTTAATCCACTTTCCGAGTGTCCAGTATATTGAACCGTACAGTGAGGTATCTAGGACACCAAAAGAAAATTAAACCAATATTAATAAAGTTATTGAGATGTATGAAATCATCTGCTACCTCTTTCCTGTGCTAGTTAAGCGTTGTATAAACTCAGCCTGTGTCTGTGTGTATATTTCCAATTCTATTCTTGTTCGAAAAACCTCTTTAGCAATAGCACTTAGATTTATATACCGCTTCCTAGTCCTTTACAGCCCCTCTCTAACTAGTTTACAGAGTCAGCACGTTGCCCCCAACAATCTGGGTTCTCATTTTACCGACCTCGGAAGGATGGAAGGCTGAGTCAACCTTGAACCCCATTAGGATCGAACTCCAGACTGTGGGCAGAATTTACATGCAACACGGCATTCTAGCCATTGTGCCATCATGGCTAAGTGTACTTTAGCCATATCTCTCGACATATGCCTAAGCAACCTTTTAGATTCAGTCATGTTCACAGCTTGAGATGTTTCTAAATGCAAATGTTGTCTAAATGTTGTCTGGTGCTCCAACTACACACACTTTCCTAGAAAAGGCAACTTTGGCTTCAGTGAATGAGGAGCAACCCTCGTTTCTCATATGGGCTACTGCAGTGCCAACTTTGTGTGACAGCCCTTGAAGACTGCAAGTGGACACTGAAGTAGATTGCGTCATGATGTGTTTTGTAGACTTTATCATCTCAGTCTCACGTCCACTGCACAGACTTCCAATCTCTTTTTTCAGATCCAGTGCAAAATAGGGGCACAGGCATTCCTTCTGGCCAACACAGTCTTGGGTCCACATTATATTGAAGTTAGCTGGAAGATATTCCGATTTCTCCTGTAGCCAGCCGAGAAAAGGCGTTTCAAACCTGCCCTCCTATTGCTTTCCTTTCAAACAGCCACAAAAGCAACAGTGGAGGTGATTGGAAACAGCAGAATTCTTCAGCACCCTTCAAATACTCCATCCATCTTCTCTGCGGGTGGACAAGGAGAATGAAGGGAACCACCAGAGTCGATCCTTTTTAAATTCATCACTGAGGCAGGGACCAGACCCCATAAGGCAGACTGTGACTTGTTGTCATGAGATGAGCTACAGAAACAACAAAATCACTAGTCTTCCATAAGGAGTCTGGCAGAGATGTGCAATGGGTCTACAAGCAGGAATTCACTCCCTGTGATAGCTATCTTCCCCAAAGTTAGGCAGAATATATAAATCCAAGAGTTGAGAAAAAGAAGGCAGGAGGAACATGTCTAAAGACTTCTTTAACCATTTTGTAAAAGATTAGGTTTAACCGGGCACAACTGGAAGACTGTGAAAATTGCCTTCTTTATTTTTTTTAGAGTGAATTGACTTTTCGATTCAACAGTAAAGAAAGGCAGACAGAGGAGTAACAAGTGATGGAAGAGAAGGAGAATCTGTCCGTCTTGGGCCATTCAAAAATATTAATTTCTAATGACCATTTTAGGGAACCGAGGACTACTTGAACTTTGTGGTTGCTTCCAACTCTACAGTTCTGTGATTCTATTATGCAACCAATTTTGCCTGGCTTTAATCAGTTCCCAAGAATACCCTCATAATATCCTTCTTTATATTTTAAGACAAGGCATATTGTTTTTTCAAACATACTGTGGCATAGTATTATACCGTAGATTCTCTGACTTTAGCCTCTATTATTTAAAATCCTAGCTTTGCATTGAATGAGTGAATGGTGGATCATTTAATAAATGATGCTTAAACCTATCATGGATTAATATGTTGTATGCTTAAAAGATGGGGTCTCCCCAAGCATCCCAGGCACAAGCATGATTGATTGCAAACCATGTTTTATCACTCAGAACCATGAATCCCACCCAGCCAACTATCATTTATTCAGTTAGCCATAGTTGAATTTGATATATTAATTCAGTTTCTCAAACAGTCTCGCCCTATTACCTTAGGAAATTTTGGGCTTGTTTTCAGAAGTTTCTACATTTCCAAACATCAGGCACTAACTTTTGAAATTCTTCCAGCATTTCAAATATACAGGTAGTCCTTGACTTACAACAGTCCATTTAGTGACCGTGATTTATGACTATTTTTCACAATTATAACCTTTGTAGCAGCCCCACGATCATGCGATCAAAACTCAGATGCTCGGCAATTAACTCATACTTACAACAATTGTAGCATCCCGGGGTCGTGTGATCCTCTTTTGCGACCTTTGACAAGCAAAGTCAATGGGGGAAGCCAGATTCACTTAACAACCAGGTTACTAACTTATCAACTGCAGTGATCCACTTAACAAATGTGGCAAGATAGGTCATAAAATGGGGCAAAACTCACTTAACACTTAACAAAAGAAATTTTGGGTCAATTGTGGTTGTAAGTTTAGAATGACCTGTATTGACTTTGGTCCCAAATTTAGCTGCACAAAGAGTTTTGTTATGAACTCTCCAAATGGACATGGATTTTTCAGTTGCTTTTTCTTACAAACTCAGCATTTCTAGCCTTACTTTTCATCTGGTTTTGAATGTTTTTTTCCCCACCCTTCCACATGTTATCCTACATTCTTTCCCATCTTTAGAAAACAAAGCTAGCGGCAAGTCATTATGGCTTTTCAGTCACCAAAGGGCATTTTATTCTCTGAAGAAACAAGAAAGGTAGTAATTGTCCTAAGAGCGATATCTCACTCTCTTCCCCTTTTCAATCTTTTCACAGCTATATAAAATCTTTGTCCTAAATCTTTTTTTTTTTAAAGAAAAAAAACTGAAACATTTTCAAGGCCCTTGGTGTCAGCTAATTAATGCTCCCTTAATGACTAAATGGTTTAAACATTGCACAATAACTTCCCAGGAAGCCATCAAAGGTCATTCTGATTCATAGCAAAACTCTTTTTTATTATGCATGGCAAAGCCACAAGGTATGGGATGGGATAATTATCCTTGTGTTGTTCTTTTGGGGAAATAAGGAATAGGATTGGGCTGTCAAGTTGCTATTAAGAGTAGCAACATTTGGGTCATGAAGCAAAACAAGGTCTCTTAAAATGCAAAAAAACCAGAAGCAATGGAGGCATAATCCGTGTGTAGAAATGGATCGTGACAGTCAAAACAAGTACAAACTAGTGGATTTAGCAAGAATGGCATTTGTTTGGGATTTGTTTACTGTTAATTCCACTCTTTCTCGCTGGAAAAAAAAACATGCTTTACTGGAGAGTAGGATCTGTGAATTTAGCTACTTGCAAGACAAAGATGGATTCACGTGTATTAAGTCATAGATTGCTTAACCCCGATTTGCTGAATGTCACAGTTGGGCCATATGTTGCACAGAATCATAAGCCATAATTTATAAAGCATGTTTAGGTTTATATGTGTTCAAGTTTAAGCTGTCTTGCTAAGCCAAAATGAATCACACTGGCATTTAACATTTTGTGTATTCTCAGAATGGTTATTTATCAGCCTTGATTTATAATTTAGTATTACGACTGAGATACTCTGTTATAGCTAGTTCAACAAACCATGATGAAAAAATATATGAAATTTATGAGTTATCCAATAAACCAAATTTAAAATAAATGATGCCCTGGGATAATTTGTGAGCTGAGCTAATGAACCAATATACAGTTGTAATATTTCCCACGCATCAACTAGATGTGAGGCCTGAAAAGCATAGGATGGCAATATAATTTTCCCTTTACAGTGTTGATTGTTGTGGCTTTAATTTTAGAGTGAAGAGAATAACACAATGGCATTTTTAAATGATAGGCAGTGTTGTGGTTACACCAGTTATCCCATTGCACTAAGCCGTAATTCTGCCTTACTGTGAATCCAGTAATTTCAGTTTGTAAAGTATGGTTTAAATGTATCATACGAACATGACATTTTGTGCCTTTTTTTGGACACATGATTTCATTAAACATGGTGTAAGATATAAAGCCAACCTATAAGTTAGTGGCTATTATTTCAAAAGTAATGGTAATTTCTTAAAGCTGTTTTAATACACTGCAATGTATTTTGGATGTCCCCCTCATGGCAGTGGCATTTACTTTAATTACAGATACAACTGTAATATTCTCAGTGACATTTCTATATCAAACCACATTTATTTTTGGGAAAAAAAATTGAAGCAGTATAACAAATGTCTTCATAAATCCTGTCCGAGTAAGGTGTTTTATTCACAAGACAACTGAAAAGCAATCTTCAAAAAGAACATTTTAAAAAATGTACACTGAATTCCAAAATGCTGCATCCAGAGAGGGACGAGGGAAACATAATGTTATCTGGGTTCTGTGACCTGTTTTAACATTCTACCTGATTGAATAGACTGGCCATTAGTCTCTTTTGTGTAGGGTGTGGGGTTTTGTCTATGTGTGTGTGTGTGTGTGTGTGTGATTTTCTTCTTTCTTTCTGGAGTTTTCAAGGTTTTTATCTGAATCAAAAACAAAAAAGTCAGATGAAAGGCTTTTAAAGGGAAAGACTTTTGTTTTGTTTTTAATATAAACCATTTGCAAAACTCCTGAGGTAAAAAAATGGCTGCTAATGGCCAAACCTCTAATCAACTCCATTTAGGTGAGGGAACTTGGCAAGGCAGTCCACAGTGAGCCTGATGTATGTCAGAATTGCTCTTAATGGTAATGGCATGAAGCTTTAGCCAGTGGAGAGATTTTGGCTGAGGCATTTAGGAACAATTCTGACATACAAAGAATTACCAATAGGCAGGCCTTGACATTCTGCGAATTGCATGTGGCACCTTTAAATCCCCTTTCAACAGCTCTTGGACACCTCTTCCCAAAAGATTGTGTTGCAAAATTGTGGCCAGCATTGAACAATGTCACATAAGAAAAATACAAAGAAACAGAGGAAAATGGGAATGAGGCTTGTTAAGCCTTTGATAGACTTGACACAATTATGCATAACTGTGCACTTTAAAAAAAGGATGCCATCCCCTGAAAAGGGGCAAACCTTTTAAAATTTTAAAGGTGCCCTTCTTAACTAGATTAGCTCTTCTGATCTCTCTCTCTCCCTCCCTCTCTTTTTTAAAAAGACAATTTCATTATATTTTTCAATAAAGTAGCATCATCATCTTATTTAATTTAATGATAATGCAGTGCTGTAAGGTACTTTGGGAAATCAATTACTATATAATGTTTAATTTATGATACAACATATTAATGATAAAACTAGGTGTTACTAAGTTTCTTTTATTCTATTAAGATTTTTTTTTGTTTTATTATTTTCTATATTTTAATTTACTATAGCAATAGATTCAAATTTCTGGAGTTTGCGGTCAAACATGCATAGCATGTTCACACGACATGCTAAGCCACACACACACACACCAAACAAATCAAACCTAGCATATGAGAATGCAACAGGTTTTATTTGACCTGATAGGCATTTTATATGATTTCAGCTTTTGGCAAATTTCATACAACTTGTTAGACTCGATTAAAATAATATTAAGTAGCTTCAGGTTTGAAGAACTATAGCCATTTTTTTAGTATGCTGTGCAAACTGGGGCCCTATACTTAGCCATAATATGGTCTATTTGTTTGGCACAACTTGGCATATAAAGGCTGTGTTTTGTTGTCTGGATGTTAGGTTTTCAGCAAGTTGCATGAGCCTAAAGATCAACTTTAGCACCCCCCTCAAAATAAGACAAATTCATGATATTTTACAACCATAAAGTATTGTCGTCATCTTATTATTTTCTATTTAATAATAGAATATTATAAGTAACTTTTCTTAAGTTAAATGAAAAGAAATGTATTGGGAGTTTAAATATTTGGGGAGGGAATTTGAGGGTTTTTAATCAGCCTCTGGTGGGTCACATGTTACTAATCGTTGCATTGGAGAGGACAACCAGTCAAAGTTTAAATATAAACCATCATTAAATGGGAAGCAGGAGGGCTTAGAAATGGACGATTGGTTTCAGAACCTGGGACAGCTGCCCCCAAAGTTGTACAGCTTAATACAATTCATGTTGACCCTGGTTTAAGATAACACAACACATAACATACTATGCCTGCCCACCCCCGATATTAGAGGCAATATGATGGTCTGACTCACACAACACAAAAAAAAAACACACTGGACCCCAAACTTCCTCATCACATTTTAGCCGAATATATATATTGTGCAAGCCTATACAAAGGCATGAAATCCTGCCTTAGATATAAAAGACAGTTGCTTGACTTTCTGCCAATCACCCGTAAATTGTGAGTTCTAGTCCTGCCTTAAGCATGAAAGCCGGGTGGTGCCTTTGGGCCAGTCTCACAGTTGTTATTGTGGGGAAAATAAGAAGAGGAAGGAGAATTTTGTAACTCAAGTTCCGCTCCCTTGAGTTATTTATAAAAATAATAAAGGAAGGATATAAGTAGAGAACAATAAATAAACACTGATTTGACTTTAGTCTTTTTTGTTCTATTTTTTTCATAAGATACACTATATTTAAATTACAGCTTTTCTACACTTGGCATCTACTCAAGTAAATTGGCACACATAAATTTTATATAAACTGCACTGAATGCAACAGGACTGGCTTTAAGAATTGCTCCATGAATCATACAGTTTTCTTACAGCCGTATTTCCAGCACACATTTTCCACTTGCAGAGCGGTAGTAAATTCAATCCTTTTCTTTATTTCTTTCTCAAGCTTGGGACTGTTGTTTCAAATCAAAAGGAATACTGGAGGGATTTATTCTCCACCTGCTCAGATTTGTTTTCTAACCCACTTATTCTTATACAAAGATATATCTGCATGTCTATATCTATGCATTCAAATTGCCTTAAATGGAGACCTTTTAAAGAGCAGATTCTTCCTTTTTTTTGACATTTAATACTGCGAACCACCATTTTTATTCCAGGTTTTTCATATTATTTACCTATTAGTAATTTCTCTAAGATACTCTTCCAGCCTGTTATCAGTTTCTGTAAGCATGTACTGTATATATGTGCTCAGTTTCTGTTTCATCTGAGCCTATTTTCTCTCTCTCTCTCTTTCATATCAAAGCAGGAGAGCAGCTGCTTAGCCATCTGTCCATACCCCAAACCTGGACTTGAATTATACAAAAGGTAGCCTCATGCACACAAATTCAATTTATGGTTTTGATCCCTCCACTCCGTTCATATCTTGACTTTTCATCTACCACCTGTTTCCCCAGAGCTCTGATTTATCAAAGACTGTTTGAGAACAGGAGCACAAAACAAACAAACAAAAATATTAGGTTTTCTTTCATTCTTTCTCTGCAAAACTTTGAGTAAGGGTAGGTTTTTTTTCTTCTGGAGCTAGATAATAAGATGCTAAAGTTTTGGAAAGCACTGAATGCACCAGAGCTGTCAGTTTGATTCCGATTTTCCGATTTTTATGGCTTGGATTTCTGAATCAGGCTAATCAAATCGATCCAATTTGGAAGATCAGTTCAAGGGGAAGAAACCTTTCTGCTCATGGGTAAAAAGACGGCTGAATCATTGGTTTGATTCAGAAGCCAGTGAGACAGTTCAACAAGCTGATTTGATGATTCAAATGTCTTCAAACCAAGCCTCTCAATCAAACCTTTGCATAAATACGCTTGCTAATAATCTTAAATCATTAGTGCATTTTTGCACTCTGATTTCTTAATTAGGTCCCCTTTCTTCTCTCTGAAGATCTTTCTGCAACTTGGGTATCTTGAGCCAGCTGTGTGCTGCAGCTGCCAAAAAAGCCAACACAGTGCTAGGCTGCATTAACAGAGGGAGAGAATCAAGATGACCCGAAGTGTTAATACCACTTTACAATGCCTTGGGAAGGCCATACTTGGAATACTGCATCCAGTTTTGGTCACCACGGTGTAAAAAAGATGCTAAGACTCTAGAAAGAGTACAGAGAAGAGCAACAAAGATGATCAGGGGACTGGAGGCTAAAACATATAAGGAATGGTTGCTGGAATTTGGTATGTCTAGTTTAATGAAGAGAAGGACGAGGGGGGACATGATAGCAGTGTTCCAGTATCTCAGGGGCTGCCACAAAGAAGAGGGAGTCAAGCTATTTTCCAAGGCGCCTGAAGGCAGGACGAGAAGCAACGGATGGAAACTAATCAAGGAGAGAAGCAACCTAGAACTAAGGAGAAACTTCCTGACAGTGAGAACAATTAACCAATGGAACCACCTGCCTCCAGAAGCGGTGAATGCTCCAACACTGGAAGTTTTTAAGAAGAGACTGGATAGCCATTTGTCCAAAATGGTGTAGGGTTTCCTGCCTGAGCAGGGGGTTGGACTCGATGACCTCCAAGTATATATATTAGCATGAGAATTTCAGTTTCTGTTTTCGTGCAAGCAATGATGAGAACTGGCACATTCCTTCATAAATGATGTGATGCTGACCAATCTCTGATGCTCACCGATTGCTCATCCTACTCCCTTAGGGGCACAGTTTCTCCAAGGTCATTCTGTGCTTACCGTTACCACCCTATCCCATTGAAGAGAATAACATTTTGCTGAATTAGCTGCACAAATTTAACTCTAACAAATGAAGACAGAACGGGTCAGCGTTCTTGTGCATCTGTGGATCTGGAGAGACAAGCATCAAGGCCGCTACACCAATGAGTGTATTCTCCCATCTGGCTTTTGTTGATGCTAGCTGTGGATGTTTCCCCACAGAATGAAGTGGAATGCCTGACTAGAGAGAGGCATGCTGAGCGGGAACAATAGGCATTTAGAACTGGCTCTACAAAGAGACAGGAAGTGAGGAGAACTATTACTATTGGCAGGCTTCATTTAAGTTCATTTTCTTTCCTGGTTATTTTTTGTTTTTTTAATCCCTAGCCCATGACTTTCATTGTGTGTCTCTCTTCCACCGTCTCAGAAACCTCTTTTCTCACTTAATCAAAGCCAGATGTGGAATAATAACATCTCAAGATTTGGAGTAGGAGAGAAGATGAATGCAGGCAATGTTCCAGCACAGGGGATGGAGCCCTGAAAGATGAAAGCTGCTTCTCTGGCAGATAATTAACATGATCATGTTTATGAATGTGGATCAGTAATTCCAGGTAAAGTCTCCAGCCACCCTAATGCAGAATAACAATGCCTCTGCCCTTGCTTGGGGAGTGATGTGCAGAGCAGAGGGCACCACCGATGCCAGCATGTTCCTGATATGACTCTAAAACGCCTCATTTCTCAATCCGGGCCTAGGCGTGTATTGTTTTGTGTCCTTGAGAAGTGATTATTGCACAAGCTGGCATTGTTAACTCGTGGCTTTCGTCAATCTCAGCAGAATTTCTCTGTGGGTTTGTTTTTTTTTGTTTCCTTGAAACCATGAATCTGGTGATCTCGCTGCTTTTGTGATGCTTGGGGCAAAAAGATGGAATGCAAAAAGAGAATTTCCTTACCAGAGAGCTATAAGATTGTGCCTCTACTATTTTCAGGCAGTTGTAGAACATGTGTTTGCAAGCTTCCTCAGGGGTACTAAGCAACAGCTTTTTCTTCTTTGCAAACATATTACATGCAAAGAACATGTGCGCCACGTGAATTATTTTTGAGTTTAGCATTCCCAGGCTGAATTTTATATATTGTTAACAAATGAAAATGATGTGTTTTGTTTGCCTGTGGTCTTAAACACCAATTATGGCTTATTCAACAAATCATAATGAAGTCAACTGCATTTTATCATGAAGCTGAACAAGGGCACAATCTGCTTGTATTAGTACTTTTCCTGGTTCTTTGGATCCTTGACTCTTCACTTCCAAATATCCATTTCTTTCTTTCAGACTCTCAGCCTAGCCCAGAAGGCAAAGGGAGGCATTTTTTTTAATATCAAGGATTGCAAATGTCTATGGAAATTATCAGTCATCCAAGTCATGGCTGTCCCAAAGGTGCTTTTCCAAAAGGCAACTGGACTTCCTTTGTTTTTCCCTTGAAGACGTTTGGCTTCTCATCCTAGAAGCTTCTTCAGTTCTGACTGAGTGGTGGAGGATGGAAAGATCAACAGCCAGATGACTGCAAGGAATATCAATCCTTCCAGCCTCCACCATTCAGTCAGAACAGAAGAAGCAAAATGTCTTCCAAGAAAGAGACAGTTCAAATGCCTTTTGGAAAAGCACCTTTGGGGCAACCAAAGATTACACGTAACTTGTTTCTGAGTGGAGGTGGGGGTTAATAAATTGGTGGAACCATAACAAAAGTTTAATCTGGTGAAATTCATTGGAGTTAATAAGTAGCTTTAGGATCTGGATTAGCTGGTGGCCAATCTTGGATGGCCTTGGAAATGAAGCAGGCAGTATTTATAAGAGGGGCTGCCTAAACAATTACGCAGCTGTTGTCTACATTGGAAACTGAAAATCAGCCCACAAGATGCAATGGCGAATCCTGTAATGCTACCAAGGAAATGGCATATATGTGATCAGTATAATTTAAGCTCAACCCGAAGATCTCTTTTTGATGACAATCCCTGAATATATGTCTCCTCTTCTTTGCCCCATTCAAAATTAGTCTCCATGGATGGCTTCTGGAAAAGTTGGGGGGGGCTGGGTTTCATGCAGAAGGGAAATGGACCAGAGTGTCTGGTTGTCCTAAAAGGGAGAATCAAACTCAACTGTGTTGACAATTGTCGTGTCTTTACAGAATGTGGATGTCTCTTTCTTCTTCTCTGACTCAGGACACCCATACTCTGAAAAATTAAAAACATGGAAGATGGGAGGGTCCCCCAAATCCTCAACCATGACTCAGACTGACCAATTTCCATGGGATTTCCCCATCCACTCACACCTTTAACATGCTTAGCTCTTGGAAGAATGAATTGCAATTACAGCCCTTTCAGGAGCTTCATTATCACTCTGGCTTGGCCTTGTTTGATGAGGCCTTTTTATTGCCAAAGTTATTATACACAAAATGTACAGCTCCAAGCTGCAATTTCCTCTCTATGGTGATAAGCCAGGGAGTACCCGCTGTTCAATAAATAGCTTTTTTTTTTAAGTCTCCATCTAGGATGGGAAAAAGAAGAAAGGGAGGCTAACTTGCCTTTGTTAATGAGATTAATTCTGATGAGCTGAAAGGGAAAGGGAAAGGGAAAAAGAAAGGGAAAGGAAAGGAAGGGAAAGGGAAGGGAAAGAAAGGAAAGGGAAGGGAAAAGGAAAGGAAAGGAAAGGAAAGGAAAGGAAAGGAAAGGAAAGGAAAGAAGGAAAAAACTCTCCATAAGAAATGGGTTATGGATGGAGTTTGCATCCAGTCTCAAATCTTGCAAAAGGATTAGGCAAGTTGACTTTCAAATCTCCTGCTTCTAGGATAGACTTCATGGTCTGCCTGCCTGCCTGCCTGCCTGCCTGCCTGCCATCCATCCATCCATCCATCCATCCATCCATCCATCCATCCATCCATCTATCTATCTATCTATCTATCTATCTATCTATCTATCTATCTATCTATCTATCTATCTATCTATCTATCTATCTATCTATCTATCTAAGTGATAATGAATCACATAATTGAAGCATCTGCACCCCTTGTTCAGCAATTGCTTCCTTCCGATTGGTGTCCATACAAGAAATGCAGGAATGGCAAATGTTGAGTTACAGAAGCCCATAAAGAGCACAGACTGAAAAAAATGTCACGATAGTGCCCAAGTCTAAAACCATTCAGACCCAGCTGAGTGCAATCCAGTAGGTTGCTTACCTTGACACAAAGTGCCCGTGTCATGGTTCCGACAGATGAAACTCTTCAAAGAACTTCGAGCCTCAGAGAAGCTCAGTTCTGGCCAAGAGAATCTCAAAACACAGGGGAGTTTTAAGGACCAATCTTCAGACAATTGAGAAGTATCCTTTACCTTCTGGGTAGAAACGGTCTTGAATCCCATCCAACAAAATGAAGGCATCCCTCACCATTGCATTCTTTCTCGTTATTACAAACCAGCCTGTGGTCCTGATTCATTTGCCAGAACAAGGAGAAAGGTTATTTATTTCTGCACTGGGGAAAAAAATTCCTCCTTAATGATGGATCCCCACCCTCAAAAACGCTACTGATGGTTTATAGACCGTTCTTGCCTGAGCTTCGAATAAGTTGCAGTAGTTAATATTTCGTGCTATCAAAACTTTCCCAGCTATAAAGGAATCTGCTCTACCTCTGCATGAGTCAAAATTCTCTAGGTTTAGTATCTTGCAATGGGAGAATCCCTGTAGAACACAGTGGGATTAATTCATCTGAGCAAAAGTGACATTTATATTGTTGAAGGGAAAAATATCAGGGTAAAAGCAAAAAGATAGCTATAAATGCATCTCTGTAAAAGCTTATGCGTCTCAGCAAATGCATCTCTCCCTTGCAATTGTGGCAAGGCTGAATAGATTGCATTAATACACAGGTACTCCTGGACGCACACACAACTGTGGAACCCTGTGCTGTTGGCAAGGAAACATCTCCTTCTTAGCCACACAGAGACACACAAACTTCATCCATGTCTGCTGGAAGCGGAGTAGAAGATTGGAACGTGCAACTGTATGCACGTGCACACCGTAAGAAGGCCTTCCAAAATACAAACTGCCTTGCTAATGAACTGGAGTTCCATCTATTGTTTACAAGAGCTTATTAAGATAAGCAGTGTGCAGGCCCATATCTGACCCAGAGGCCTCACTTTAAATTGAGTCACTGTGGGGAGTCCTAGAATGGAGCGGAGGAAAGATGGAAATAGGATTCGCTGTGATCTTATTCCACTCTACACTTAGAATTGCTTTCTAACCCAACATCCTGAGAGTCAGAAGGCTGGGGTGGAAGATCCCTACACAAAGATGCTTTTTCCAAAGGCAGTGGGACGTTTCGCTTCTCATCCGAGAAGCTTCTTCAGTTCTGAAGCTGAAGAAGCTTCTTGGATGAGAAGCGAAACATCTTCAAGGAAAAACAAAGAAAACCCAGATGCTTTTGGAAAAAACACCTTTGGGACAACCATGACCCGGATGACTGAGAACCTCCATAGACATCCCTACATATGAAAAGCATCCGAAGCGCACATAAAATTTTGAATTCCTAGGTGAATATTATGAGGCACTATTTTCCCCCCCTCCGTCATTTATATTTCAACGATAGAAATTTTTAAATTTTCAAATCCATAGAGAACAATGTAGCAAATGAACGCAGGAGTGACAACTGATGGGAAATTTTTTAGTGATGTATAGCTTGCAAATAGAAGGAGGCTTGCCAAATTATCCTTGGCATGAAAAGAGAAGCAATAAAAGCTACATACAGTGTCTAACATTCTTTGAAAAGTATAGATAAACTCTATGCCTGAGTAGTAAGTTGAACCTTGGTCTGTCTGTCAAGTTGATAATTAGGATAATTGAATAAGCCGAGGTTAAAGTTAACTATTAGTTATTAGATCGTGTGAACCCAAACTGTGTGACTTAAGTTTGAATGCCAGTCTGGGACAATGAAATTTTGGGTTTTAATCTCTTATCTGGCCATTTTTATCTTGGGCCAGCTAGTGGCTTGGTTCGCATTCGTGCTAAACAAGCCATTATATCTTGAGTAAATTACAACTGGTTGACTTGCAAAGCAAACTAAGCTCTAAATCTTGATTTACAAACCACCACGCCTGTGCTCATGTAGCAGACTGAATAAAAAAAACAGGCCAATCACTCAGTGGCTTTACATGTTGTGTGTACCAGATACATATTTCTCAGTTGAACTTACATTACAAGTTTGTTCTGAGAATAAAACTGCAGGAAAATAATGTGGAAGGAAAGAAAACTACAGAATATCCCCCCCCCCTAAATGCAATTAACAGTATCCCAGTCTGGTTAAAGCTGTAATCCTATGTACTTCTACTTCTACTATACTCTACAATATAGGATTGAGCATGGGGTTGGATTAGAAGACCTCCAAGGTCCCTTCCATCTCTGTTTTTCCATTATGAGTAAAAACCTCTCCTATTGTGCCATTTGGAAAAATAAACAATTTTCTACACTCTCCAAAGGCAGCTTCTGCAGACAGATAAAAATATTAGTTATTGAATGCAAGCGGTTAATGCTGAAATATATGAATTACACAGCACTGGTTTTGAAATACTTTAAAAAAAAAAAAAAAATCCTGCCAGCAGTTACAAATTCTTCAACAGATATTCAACATCTAAATCCGTGGCAAAGGATTTTTTGAAATGTCTTTAAGGGGCCGATTCATTTCTGCTCTAGAATTTAACAGCCCAGCAGTGAAAGCTGTTATTCACCTGCATATCCATTAGAGGAATGAGTCATAGAAGTTAGCGGGGAAGAGGGGGGGGAAAGGGGGAAATAAAATTACTATGTTCCGACAGCCGCAGGGGCTCTCCATCCTTCACTTGATGCCTTCTGCCATACTGGGCTAGAGGCACATGCTCTGTGACAGCCGTCAAATATGACATTTAATGGCATCTCTTTTTCTCGTCACCTCTAGATGGACTGAAACGCTTTCCGGGCCTTGGTAGAAAGAGCAGAAGGGAAGGGTTCTGAGCCGGAAAACTGAACCTTTGTAGCGGCACAGATATTAGGTTGAGGTTCTGTGGCAGAGTCCAGACAAAGGGGACGGGGCTATCTTTGTAAGCAGCATAATTGCTGGGTGAACCTGCTAGGAATTGAGTGCAGCCAGCCAGTTGTGACTCAAGGCCTGGTTAGGTGAGGGACTGCCTGCCTTCCATAGCATCTGCCTTGCCGATGCGGTCTTGCAAGGCTGGCACATCCTAGGTTCCTTTGATTAAACAATTTCATCTATTGGGCCTCGGAAGTGTGGCTTCCCTGTAGCAGCTCCTGCCCTCTGGAACAAGAATCCTGGATCAGAGATCTGGGTGAGTCCCCCCTTTCCCCTCCCCTCCTCTAGAAAATCCACGGTCCTTCTCTTCATTAAACTAGACATACCCAATTCCAGCAACCATTCCTTATATGTTTTAGCCTCCAGCTCCCTAATCATCTTTGTTGTTCTTCTCTGCACTCTTTCTAGAGTCTCAACATCTTTTTTACATCGCGGTGACCAAAACTGGATGCAGTATTCCAAGTGTGGCCTTACCAAGGCATTGTAAAGTGGTATTAATACTTCACGTGATCTTGATTCTATCCCTCTGTTAATGCAGCCCAGCACTCTGTTGGCCTTTTTGGCAGCTGCAGCACGCTGCTGGCTCATATTTAGGTGATTGTCCACTAGGACTCCGAGGCCCCTCTCACAGTTACTACTATTGAGCAAGGTACCCCCTATACTATACCTGTGCATTTGGTTTTTCTTGCCTAAATGTAGAACCTTGCTTTTTTCACCATTGAATTTCATTTTGTTAGATAGTGCCCAGTGTTCAAGTCTGTCCAGATCCTTCTATATCTTAAGCCTGTCTTCTGGAGTGTTGGCTATTCCTGCCAGCTTGGTGTCCTCTGCAAATTTGATGAGTTCCCCATCTATCCCCTTGTCCAAATCATTGATATAGATATTGAAGAGCACTGGGCCCAGAACAGAGTCCTGGGGCACCCCACTACACACTTCCCTCCATGTAGATGTGGTTCCATTGAGGACCACACACTGAGTATGGCCGGTCAGCCAGCTATGGATCCATCTGGTGGTGGTGCTTTCTACCCCACATTTTTCTATCTTGTCAAGTAGTAGGTTGTGATCTACTTTATCAAATGCCTTACTGAAGTCCAAGTAAATTATGTCCACAGCATTCCTCTGATCCACTAATTTTGTCACTTGGTCAAAGAATGCGAATGCGATATAAATCTTGCAAGTGGTGTTTGAAAGTACAGTCCTCTTGCTGTCTTCTTTACAACCAAAGAAAGTAGATAATTTCACTTCTAAGCCTCTTGCCCCACCTACTATCCAGATGAGGGCTATGCTGTCTCTTATCTGATTGTTCCCTAGCTAGCATCTCTTCACCCCATCTCCCAAGGTTTTTCCACCTACAGAAAGAGAGAGTCAACAGAGGCCCTTGGAGTCGCAAAGGCCCAGAATGAAAAGACTCCTTTATGGCTAAAACAAAACAACAAAACAGCCCTAACGAAAAACTAGGACTAATAAAACATTGGCAACATTAGAATCTCTAGGGATAAAAAGATTGCGGAACACCACCTCCCATGAAAACAGGAATGCTAGGTTCCCTATAAATGCTCCAGATACTAACTCCAGTTATGGTTCCGTCCTTCACCAGGGAACATATCCAAAAAAACCAGCATGCCGCAGACATTTTGCTGATGGATCAAAGTTGCAACAAGGTAAAACAACAAGCCATAATTGGTCATTTTGGAATCAGAAATCTCTTGAAAAAGCTCGATCTCTTTGCTGCCTCGGAAGCCAAGTACTTAGGAGAGCCTTGCAGCTGCTCCCTCCTTGTCTGTGGCAAATTGCATTTGTTGATGCTCAGCTGGAGCTGAAGAGCTGCTTCTGTGTTGGGAAATCGTTCAATTAAATGAAATATTTCCTCAACGATTTAGTTAGAGATAAAACAAGGAAGAAAAACATCTCCCTTGAAACACCTGTCTTTTTACTGGTTTCTGGGGTGGCCAATGCAGAATCCATGCTGATATACAGTAGAACCAACCCACATATTATACCAAGACACAGGTTAGCAAAGATTTACAGAATAAGACACAATAGGTTGTGTTCTTCCAAGCCAGCGGTGGGACCTGTTGTGGATTCCAGATGTTGTCCAACTACTTCTAGCTGTATTCACTATCTGGCCAATTGCTGTAGATTAGCGGCCTCAGAAACGTTGCTGACTGTTTCCTGCTCTAAGCTATAAATCATGCTTTACACACATCCTTTGTGGAGCTCACCCAACCCACAAAGACAAAAGCAAACTAAAAAAATATTATGATGGATGTATGCATTGTGTGAACTCAATCTGAAAGAAGATTCCCTAGGAGCTGCTACTTAACTTTTGGAATCTCCTTCAAGTACTGCTTTACTACAACAAATCTTAGTGGACATAGTTACATTTCAAACTATGGGCTAGCTTGGAATCACAGAGTAACAATAGCACTTGGACTTATATACCCCCTCATCGTGTTTTACAGCACTCTCTGGGTGGTTTATAGAGTCACTATATTGCCCTCAACAATCTGGGTCCTCATTTTACTGACCTTGGAGGAATGGGTCAACCTTGAGCAGTTCAGGATTGAACTTCTGGCTGTGGGCAGAGTTAGCCTGCAGTACTGCATTCTAACCACCAGGGCTCCTAAGTAGAACAGACTATTAGGAATACCAAGTCTGAGCAGGAATCTGGTCTAAAGCATTCTTGACAAATGGGTCTCCAGTTTCTGACTGAGCAGACCCAATTCAAGCATGTCCCAGAAAACACTCTGAGATTTAGCCAGGCAGGCATATCTGGGAAAATCCAAACCTTCCCTTCCTACAAGGTGAATGCCTGGGATGGAGCTCAGGGCGAGATAGATAGGAGATAAACTTTTAAACACCTTGGTGTCTTTAACTAACTTTCAGTGATATATCCAGGGGACCTCGTGGCGGAACATACTGTTCCCACGTAATAAGCACAACTCAGCAAAAAAGGAGATATTTTGGCATGGCTTGGATACGAAAGCTTCCACCAAAGAGGACTCAGGACGTTTTGGATTCCAAGACACGTNTTCCTTCCTTCCTTCCTTCCTTCCTTCCTTTCTTTCTTTCCTTCCTCCCTCCCTCCCTCCCTCCCTCTCTCCACTATAATTCACTTCACCACTGCAGAAAATTCACTTTGCCAACTTTTAGCAATCCTGGGATTGAAATTTCCTCCAGGGGCCACAGGAAAAAAAATGAGTTGGAGGGCCACAACTTGCTGGCTCCTGCTGTAACCAGACCAAGGCTCATTTTCTTGTAAGCCAAGGTGTTCCTTCCCTGCAGCGAAGACTTCAGCTTTGCCTCCAAGTAGATCGCTGTTATTTCTCCAAACTGTCCTTTCCAATTTCTCTTTTCTATAATGGAAAAGCAAATCTTGAAAGGAAGAATAGGGAAAACAGCTTGCGGCATTTGTTAACAAAAGAAACAGTAAAGGAATATACAAGAAGAGGAGCCACAGTATAGTTTTAAAAAAAAAAAAGAAAAAAAGAAAGAAAAACCCTATTTCTCTCTGTGTCTTTTTTTTTTTTTTTTTTTTTAAAGAAAAGATTAAAAAGCAGCCAAAGTATTGAAGGGTAATTATCCCTTAGTTCCAGCTGAAATACAATTAAGACAGCTCTCAATGAGTCCCTGGGAGATTGTGGTTTACTAATTAACAAGCGGATATGCCATGGCCTCTGTCAGGGCAATTAAAGCATGAGACAGGCTTCAGGACTTCTAATTACACATCAGACTATGACATGCGCAGCAAAACAAATTAACAAGGAAGCCTAGCTGACATTGGAAGGAGTTTATCTTACAAGCGGGAAGGTATCACTGACCAAGGACAAATGATGGGTGGGAAGGTGGAGCCAGAGATAGCTCAAGGAGACACAAAATGTCACCGACGCAGATGTGAAGCATGCTGTGTTCTAAAGAGTAGATGTGGGGATTGGTTCATTCATGCTACACGTCGAGAGAATTTGGTTATCTCCTTCCCACCCCTACCCGTAACCTCTCCACAAGGGATGAAAGGCTGAGAGTGAAGTCCATTCGTTTTACAGAGGACTGAGAATCTTTGGTGACCTTTGTTGCCTAATTGTACGGAAGATCTAACCAAGCATTGTAGGTGCTGTCCTCCAACCTAACCTTTTCTTCTGAAAGGTTGGCTGCCAATGCTGGGGGCAACAGCACTTAGACTTATATACTGCCCCACAGTGTTTTACAGCACTCTTTGAACAGTTTACAACAGGGATCTTCAAACTTGACCCTTTTATGATGCTGGCTGAGGAATTCTGGGAGTTGAAGTCTACAAGTCATAAAAGGGCCAAGTTTGAAGACCCCTGGTTTATAATGTCGAACTCCAGGCTGTGGGCAGAGTTAGCCTGCAATACTGCATTCTAACCACTAACCATCAGGCATCGGGGTCCTCCAGGGAATATTGGAAGATATAATCAGATACATCTGGAAGGTGCCAAGTTGTGGTCTGTGCTTTGAATTCCTTAGCTTTAGGGAGAGTGCCATTCTCCTGCCCACGCAAAGTGGCTTTGGGTGGTGTTGAAGATCTCAGTTCCATACATCGCTTAGCTCTTAGCACTGATGAACCACGCATCATTTTAATGATCTTCCAAGGGCCATAATCATGCCATAATCTGACATGATTATTGATTGTGATCTGGGAAACCCTCTACCTCACAACTGCCTTACCGTGCTGTCAACCTGTGAAAGTAAAATCGGTATGAAATCGAAGGGGATTGATTGCATTCACCTACATGCTGTCTGATGCTTGACTACTTGAGTTCACGCTAGGAAAGAGAAAGAGATCCTTAACCAAAGTGTAGGGTCCGCTTCAAAAAAAAATTGACTTGAATAGTCAACCTAAAATATAAGGAGGAATATCCAGCTATGGAGCCTTTTTTAAATTATTTATATAATTTTTATTTTTTAAACCGACAAAACAAAACATAACATAACACACATACACACACAGTGTGTGCTCCTCCTTTTCTTAACAGCAATTTCGTAATGGTAATCTATTATTTACATTTCCCCCCCTTATTCTTCTTTAGATATATTTGTCTTTGTCGTCCCGTTGTTTCTTGTTTGCATTTTTCTTCCTTCATACTATACTTCACACTAAAAATAATACATATTATTTTTACTATACATTATTATACACACATTTTCCACTTTTGACCTTTCCACATTTATTCTCCTCTTATTATTTCTAGTCTCCAACCAATCGTACCACTTATTCCATATTAAATAGTACTCTGTGTCTTCCTTTTCTTTTATCTCTTTTGTTAATTTGTCCATCTCAGTACAGTCCAGGATTTTCTTTATCACTTCTTCCTCTGATGGTATAGTCTCATTTTTCCAGAACTGTGCGTATGCTATTCTTGCTGCTGTTATTATATGTAGAATTAAATACCGTATTTCTTTACTATATTTTCTGTTTAAAATACCCAGCAAAAAGATCTCTGGTTTCCAGTCTACGGGTTGGTCTATTATTTCTTTGATCCATCTTCTTATTTTAGTCCAGTATTTTTTTTGCAACTGGGTAGCTATGGAGCCTTTTAACTACAGCCCAAACTTGATAGGTCAACCACTCTCTTCAGCCACTGTCCCTCAAAGTTGTCTTCCTCTTATCCATTAGTAACACAGGCATAAGTTAGTGACCTGGGCTTAATGGTGTGAAAGGAACATTTTCCTTCTTTTTCCAACACTGTCCAAAGGCAGTGGTCAAAGATATAAACATCTTCCTGGGTGTGGTTATCTGTTGTTTCAGTGCTGAAAATGAGAACGGAGGTAGAGTAGGCATCAAGAATGGGGACTGTCTACTCTCCTGCCCAAGTGATACTTCGATCCAGTATGGGAGAAAGACTCATCCTTTCAGACAAATCCACATCAAAGTGTCCGGCTTGACTGGCGGCAGTTGTTGCAAACACAACAAAATTGGGAGCACTGCAAGGCAAGAAAAGGGCATCTGAAGCCCAGCAAGAGCCTACTGGGGCTATGTGCTCGTAATTAAGAGCAGGGGATGAGGCAGCGATAACCCAAGTAGCAGCCACAAGTACTTCGCACAAATTAGGGATGCTGCTGCGGGTTAATCGGATTCCTCGCTGACTAGGTGAACACTGTTGCACCAGAAATGGCTGCCAGAAAAAGTAGCCTTGAAACTCCCACGTTTAGCCTTGGAAAGGTTCAACAATTGTAGTATCAGCAGAAGAAAATAAATGAAGTAGGCTACTGGGGTGAATATGGAAGGAGGAATGGTGGTCCTGTGTCTTGATTTAACGATAGCAGGCCTGCAGCTAGGTTTCAGTTTTGAATGAAAGAACTCTAAAAAGGAAGAGTGGACTGTTGTGGACTTTCTACACACCAAATATCATATCAGATGGTTAACAGAAGGATTTGAAGATTAGTGTAATGTTTAGCTCAACCTGTTGACTGCTTTTTCTTTCTTCATATCTATCTATCTAAGGAACGGTTGCTGGAATTGGGTATGTCTAGAGAGAAGGACGAGGGGGGACATGATAGCAGTGTTCCAATATCTCAGGGGCTGCCACAAAGAAGAGGGAGTCAAGCTATTCTCCAAAGCGCCCGAAGGCAGGACAAGAAGCAACGGGTGGAAACTAATCAAGGAGAGAAGCAACCTAGAACTAAAGAGAAACTTCCTGACAGTTAGAACAATTAACCAGTGGAACAACCTGCCTCCAGAAGCTGTGATTGCTCCAACACTGGAAGTTTTTAAGAAGAGACTGGACAGCCATTTGTCTGAAATGGTATAGGGTTTCCTGCCTGAGCAGGGGGTTGGACTAGATGACCTCCAAGGTCCCTTCCAACTTTATCATCATCATCATCATCATCATCATCATCATCATCATCATCTATCTACATCTATATCTACATCTATATCTATAAAGGAGAGGAGAATTTATTATTTGTTTGTTTTTTCAGCATGCAGTCAGGGTGGATCCTACATGTTTAATGTAAATTTAGTTGATCACTTTTTCCTCTCTTTTTTTTTGCACACTATTTTTTTTATTGTTGTTGTTAGGGTTGAATGTATGTTTATGTTTTGTTTCATTTGGTTTGTTTGTTTTACTGCTTTGCATTTTATTCTTTATGATAAAATGATACTCAAAAGGGAGAGTAAGAAGCATGGATTTTCCCCCTGATATTTAGCAGTTGGGCAGTAATTTACTGGGTCTGCACCTTCCTTAGTCAATAGATTAAGCAATAAGCACCCAAGTCAATTGCTCATAATTGGTGCACTGTCCTGCCTTCGTGTCTGAATTATACAAATACACCAAGGACTCCGCAGTATTTGAATGATAAAACTTACTTCTGTATCTACTCTACGCATATCAATTGGTGCACGTACCTTTTGCAATCTGCTTTTGTCTCCTTTTCTGAAATAAGCACCAATTTACAAGGCCATTTCAGCTGTAGTTCTCAAGGGTGTTGGCGAGAGGGATGCATTTAGAATGAATGATAGCTCTGGCGACTATTTTAGTTAATTGATTTTAACTTGAATGTATGTATGTGTGTGTGTGTATACATACATACGTATATTGTGGATATTTTGATTTTGTTTAGCATGAATGTTTGATGTCTTGATCGTTATGGTTGTTAACCTCTGAGATTCTTTGTAGATTTGGGGAGGATGCAAATTTGTTCAATGACAACCTAATGTGACAATAAATGACAATAAAATAAGTGACAACTTAAATAAAAGGTCAGGAAAATGAAGATTTCAAGACGTTGGTTCACTTGTAAGATGTCAGGTCCTACATTCATCTATCAAATCTTCACCTAAACATTAAAGTGCTTCAGGCCACATCAAAGACTTCCAGCCTATCCATGCTTTGATAACCCCACTCACTCATTTAGCTACTTTCTCTAGGACAGGGGTCTTCAAACTTGGCCCTTTTATGACTTGTGGACTTCAACTCCCAGAATTCCTCAGCCAGGCACGCTGGCTGAGGAATTCTGGGAGTTGAAGTCCACAAGTCATAAAAGGGCCAAGTTTGAAGACCTCTGCCCTAGGATAGCTCTTTTCCCATGTGCAGTGACCCATCTGAGTAGAGACTTACCCATCCCACTCCTCTGTGTTCCACCACTCTTCTTGTGCCATCAAGGAAAGAAGATAACAGAATACAGAGTTGGAAGGGACCTTGGGGGTCTTCTAGTCTAACCCCCTGCTTAAGCATGAAACCTATATCATTCTGGACAAATGGCTGTCCAACCTCTTCTTTAAAACTTCCAGTGTTGGAGCACCCACAACTTCTGGAGGAAAGTCATTCCACTTGTTAATTGTTCTCCGTGTCAGGAAATTTCTCCTTAGTTCTAGGTTGCTTCTCTCTTTGATTAGTTGCTATCCGTTGCTTTTTGTCCTGCCTTCAGGTGCTTTGGAGAACAGGTTGACCTCCTCTTCTATGTGGCAGCCCCTTAGATAACACTGCCAGTCCTTCTCTTCATTAAACTCTTCATTAAACTGCAACCATTCTTCCTATGTTTTAGCCTCCAGTCTCCTGAATCATCTTTGTTGCTCTTCTCTACAACTATGGTTTCTTTCCAAGCCAGGATTTTCTCATTTCCCTATCAGATTTTTTTTTTTTAAAAAAAACAATCCATAATAGAGATTCAGGGACTGCATGTAGCCCTGGAGACTCACGTTGTGCATTTCTGATCTACATCATAGAAAAATATCTTTTCTGGAACCCTGAGTGAGAAAGCAGTTGATGAGAACAATTCCAGGGGTAAGTGGATACAAGGTACCCTCTTTTCAATACTTGTTCTACTGAGATAAACATTCATCATCCAATTATCTCTGCAATTATTTGGCATCAACGCAGAGCTAACTTTCCAAAGTGCAGATGATTAAAACGAAATGTGGAGGGGACAGCAGGGGGGAGGGAGAAGGAAAGAAAAGAGGCTTGTGGATTAGTCAAGCAAGCAGCTCTTCAGCATAGCCTCCAGAATCTGTTTCTTGCTGCATTCTGCTATGTATGACATCACTTGTAACCTAGGCTATAATCTGCAAAATTAAGAAATCATTATGTTTTCATTGGGTTTTTTTCCATAGCACGACTGCTTTCTTGCTGCTTCCTCAGGCAGATAGATCTTCTAGGTCCTCTTTCTCCAACCTGGGTTTCTCCAGAGGGATCGGGTTTAAATCTAGGAATTGGTTAGGTCTAGTCTAGTGAAAAGAAGGACTTTGGGGTGACATGATAGCAGTGTTCCGATATTTGAGGGGCTGCTACAAAGACGAGGGGATCAACCTATTCTCCAAAGCACCAGAAGGCAGGACAAGAAGCCATGGTTGGAAACTAATCAAGGAGAGAAGTGTTAAATTGTTAGAAGTAAGTCTTCATCCTGGTTCATCCAAGCCAGGAATAAATAAGCAAACATGGCGACTGCTTTGGGAAAAAGGTTACAGTTTATTGCAGAAGACAGATGGTCCTTGCAAGAAGCAGCAGAGGAGAAGAAAGAGAGAGAGCACATGGGCAGAAGGTCTTTTTATACCCCCTCCCAGCCCTGCTTGGAGTAGTTTCCTGTTCCTGTGGCATGAACTTTGAGGATATTTCTGAGTGTTTTTCTAGGCTTTGATATCTGTGGTTTAATCCCATTATCATATCCTGCTTCCCAGGTGATGGGGCTAATGACTCTTAAGAGCTTCTTTTGTCTAGAGATCCCTGGCTCCAAACTTCCTGATGGTTCCACATCTGCATATGTATAAGACCAGCTACTGCCCTGGGCAAAGAGATGAGGCCAGGTTTGGTTTCTGCTTTTCAAAAAATGCTTTTAAAAATCCTTTTGGTGAACAATATCTTTCTTTCTGCCTTTTAATATTTCCTTCTCTGGGCTAACTTCCCACAGAAGCAACCTAGAACTAAGGAGAAATTTCCTGACAGTTAGAACAATTCATCACTGGAACCAGCTGGCCTTCAGAAGTTGTGGGTGCTCCATCACTGGAGGCTTTTAAGAAGAGACGGGACAGCCATTTGTGCAGAATGGTATAGGGTCTCCTGCCTGTTCAGGGGTTTGGACTGGAAGACCTCCAAAGTCTTTTCCAATTCTGTTATTCTGTTATTCCTGTATGCCAACACCACAGGTTGAAAACTAGTGCAAATTTGATATACCGGAACAGCCTTGCCCAATCAGATTGCCTTTCTGCTTCCAGAATTCTCAGCATGATCTATGAAGGCTAGAAGTTCCAGTCGATGAAAAGAAATTTAACTCGAAAATGGAATGGCCAGCCAATTATCTCAGCAATGTGGCTATCATCAGCTGCAAATGAAACATCTCACTAGACCAGGGGTAGGCAACCTTGGCTCTTTTATGACTCGCGGACTTCAACTCCCAGAATTCCTGAGCCAGCCACGCTGAGGGAAAAGGGTGAGGTTTCCAAGCTGAGCCATGCTGGCTCAGGAATTCTGGGAGTTGAAGTCCACGAGTTATAAAAGAGCCAAGGTTGCCGACCCCTGGACTAGACAATGCTGAAAGTTAACACCAGTGGTTCCTGTCATCTTTGAAGTGCTGAGACATGGGCACAGCTTGAAAGCCTCCCTAAAAAACCCCCCAAGGATTCCCTTGGCCACCAAAGGCTCACCCCAACTGAACATGCAAAAAAAAATGATAGCCTATTCCCAAAGAACAGAACATAAGTATTAGCCTTGATATAAAATGCTTGGAAAGAATCACTTTGGTATATTGGTTAAGGTGCTGCCTTAGAAACCAGGAGAC
Organism: Protobothrops mucrosquamatus; assembly: GCF_001527695.2. Lineage (NCBI taxonomy): Eukaryota > Metazoa > Chordata > Lepidosauria > Squamata > Viperidae > Protobothrops > Protobothrops mucrosquamatus. The sequence continues at coordinate 144,613 of NW_015387847.1, forward strand.
AGTGAGTTCTAGCATGAAGGCCAGCTAGGTGACTTTGGGCCAGTCACGTTTTCTCAGCCCAACTCACCTCACTAGGTGGTTGTTGTGGGAGAAAAAGAGGAGGAAGAAAGAGCATTGTGTATGTTTGCCACCTTGAGTTACTTCTAAAAGCGGGATGAAAACTAAATAAACCTGAATATCACAGACTCCATACTCAAGCACAATTACCAAGGCTTGTGAGCCAGAGTGACTGAGCTCACACCAAGCCAGATTGAGAATCCCTTGCTCCATCTGTGAATCTTAAGTTTCTCCTGGTTGAAAACTATCTAGAATTCGCAAGGCTCGAGTTGGCGTAGTAGTCATTGCAACTTGATGAGTTGCTTGGAAGCTCTCAAGGCTGCTGGATGGAGCCCCCGATTCTCCCTGGTGGGAAACTCAAGAACAGGGAGACGCAGCTGTCGTCTTTGCTGAGCACTTGGCAATGAGATTGGAAAGCCCAAATGTGTTCTCCACAGCCTTGACACTCGCAGTTGCTCTCTTGGGGGGGAAAAAAAAGCCCTGTTGCCATGGTTTTTCCAAAGACAACACATTTGTGCCCCCTCCTCTATTCCCCTCCCACCACCCCCATCTGCCTTAACCTTGTGGCAGCAATGATGGTGCTTGTCTTGTTCAAAAGGCCACTTCTTGTAACTATGGAAACAATTAGATTGTATTTTATTTTACTTTGGGGGTTATTGTAGCTAAAATGGCCAAGGTTTGTTCTCTTGAGTTTGGGGTATTCTGATCTTTGGAGCAGAAAGCTTGTGCTGTGATGATCAAAGAGGTAACCCTCTTTGAGCGCTGGGTGTCAACCATGATTTTGATGAAAGGCGAGTGTAGCTGCCCTGAGATTCTTTCTTCCTTCCAGCTTTAGGTTTTCTTTACAGGAGGACAAATATAGACAAAACTGAACCTTTACACTTCCCTCCCAGACAATAATTGGAATCACACAAAGCCATGGCTTCTTTTTGAACGTAGTTTCTTGAGCAAGCCACTGTCTCTTGCTTCAGACAAAACCTCCCTAAAAGACTACACAGCCAAATTGATCAACCCTCTGGTTTAAACTATCAGCAGTGTCCTTTCTTCCCCAACTCCAGCAACAAACCACGTTACTAATCCAACAGCCGATGGCATGCTTAGGCATAGTTTGCCTGAACCAGAGATTGTTGGCTAAACCACCATAGCCTGGGTTCACAGCCATGGCTTACAAACCACCTGGGCTAGTACAAAATACTAAACATTGTTTACAAACCACCAAGACTATGTTCAAACATGGTATTAGTATTCTCAAGCTGACATTGTATCAGGTCACCCTCTAAGCCTGTTTGTGCCCATTTTCATTCTAAAGAAAGGCTAAACTACGGCTGCAACTCACTTGATGTCCATATTTTGATCATTTTGAGTTCTTTCATATCTGGTTCTTTCCAGGGGAATCAATTGAACTACAGTGGATGAATGATTGCTTTTGAACTGGCCAATACAATTAGGGAGAGCTACTAATTCTCAGGCCAGATCCATTGCCAGACAAGCCTATGTATCTCTGGGACCTCAATTTAGGTGGTTATTGTCCCCATATTCCTCCTCCATCTTCTGTTAACCAAACCAGTGATTTCAGAAAAGTGAAAGATATTGTCTATCAGTGAAATTACGTGATTCAGTTTCAAGAGCCAGACACTAGAAGTCTGGAATTCTACAAAGATTTATATGAGTCAATTCATTAATAAAATAATAATAAGGCCCGTGGTGAATTAAAAACTGCTCTTTCCTGCTTCTCAAGCAGCTTAGATATACTGTACATCCCCTTGAGATCAACAAAGCTGATTCAGAGGGCTGGATTCATACAACCGGCTTGTCCAGCTAGCCAAAGACTTAATGGCTTCATTTGTATAACATGCTACGCTTGGTTAATGTCAACCTTAGGGCACATAGCATGTGCCTTAGCATGCTATGGAAACACAGACAAATTGGTGAATTTATGGTTCAAGTGTTTTGCATGAACCAGAAAACAGCTTGATTCAATAACCAGGATAAGCTTATGTGAAATGTGCATAGGATTCCAAAGCAAAATGAAAAAAACAACAACCTTGCCTCCAATATAATACTCACTATGACATATGCCCAACATTTGTCTGTTTTTACTAGTTACTATCTTATGAACTGACAATATTCCACTACCCTTGCTTTGAGGAACAATCTAGCTCAGAAGAATGCCAAGGACTAGCCACATAAATGCAAACAAGCATTACTAATCCCACTGTTTCGGCTGTTGTTTTTTCCTCTCTGAAAAATACACGGGTGTTCCTGCTAAATCAACTGAAGTGCAGAAATTAACCGACAAGCATTTTCTTCAATCAGATAGCAGCCCTTATCTTTGACTAGTTTCACCAGAGGAGAGAACTATCTCCCACTGATAACTAAGCATCAAGGAACCGTCTTGCTGAGTGCCGGATGCTTCAATCACATCTTGGACTTTGACCACCGTTTTATTTTAGTGTCGTTATTCAGAGCACTGAGTATAAATTCCAACAAAGAGAGAAAACCACATTCTCTTTTCACCTGTCTCTTCAGGATGCCAAGGCTAGACAGAAGACAGTCTAACGAGAAAGAAGCCACAGTGAAGAAGGGGGAAACCCTCTGCTCCCAATAAGACATCAGAAATTCAGGAGTGTGTATATTGTGCATTGTGTACCTGGAGTGCGAAGACAAGGAGAGTTGGAAGCCAGGGATTGGAAACAAGCTCAGAAGCAACAGGTGTTTTGTCACAGAATGGAACTCTTTCCCATCATATGGACTTCTTGACAATGGAAGGCCTTATTTAGGTGACCATAAATAATTCCATTTTTCCCCCATTCACTGTTGTAAATGCAACCAGGCTGGGTTCTGAGCAGATTCAAGCTCCATCTGTCTCAAAAAGGAAGGAGAGGAGGTGAAAAGGCAAGCCAGAGACTGATAACAGAATCAAACATTTGCTAAACATTGATAGGCAAGGGCAGATGGCAGGACGGGCTGAGTATGGGCGGGAGGAGAGAGAAATGAGATGAGAAGCTGAAGAGCAGGTGAAGGAGGAGAATAAGAAAGAAGAAGCATTGAACTTGAAAGTTCTTTCATTTTCCCCACCCGTTCTTTCTCTACCTGCTTGATGTTCAATGATAAATAGACAAAGAGAATGAAATAAAGACAGGTACCATAACTGTAAGCATGTTTAGCTATGCTCACAAAACACACTTGGCTTGGTTTCCAAATTAGCCCGCTGTGTTCACATAAACACCAAACTTCCCTCCTCCCAGTTAACCAAGTTTAACAATCAAAGTTAAGTCCTGTAAATGCAATTTAGAGCAATGGCTTTAAACTGGGGTCATCATACCAAGGGGATAATTTGGACATATCTTGGTGGTAATAGAGCAATTTGTGATTGGGTCACAAGGGTAATTGGATCAAAAAATATATATCTGAGAACCACTGTCTTAGGGCAGGGGTCCCCAACCCATGGGCCACGGACCAGTACCAGTCCATGGCTGGTTAGGAATCAGGCTACACAGCTGGAAGTGAGCAGTGGGCAAGCAAGTGAGGCTTCATCTAAGCATGTGTGGGATCTAAGTTGCACACAAAACCATCCCTGTCCCCTGGTCCATGGAAAAATTGTCTTCCACAAAACCGGTCCCTGGTGCCAAAAAGGTTGAGGATCACTGTCTTAGAGCACTGATCTGATCACTAATGCTTCTTGACCAAAAAAAAAAAAAATCCCATGGGCAATGGGCAGAAAAGGACAACTAAAAGATCAAGTATCTTTTGGGTGTTTCACTTCAGGAAACTGAAGATATTTGTCAAGCACAGATTAATTTTTTCGGTCCTCACCGCTTTGTAAATAGTGAGCTTGGATCAGTCAATTATACAGGGTTGCCTTTTTAAAAATCTCAATTATGACTAAAATAAGAATACTATTGCTGTAAGTTGGCCTCTGACCAACTAAACTAGAAATAGCTGGCTCTCTATTGTTAGAAACAAAGTGCTGGAGAAAAGGAGGAGTTAGAAGAACGTTCATAATTTCCCATTCTGAATTTTAGGTGTTTCCCTTTTGTGCTGATGTAGTTGTTTCTTGTGTATTAAGATTCTGGTACTTTGTGAGTAAGGTTGAACAGCTTTTAGGATTTAATAAGTTAAAATAAAACGTATCTTGAAATCAACAATCTAGCTCGGTGTTTTCCTACATTTGGCAGCTTTAAAATGTGTGGACTTCAAGGCACCTCTTAAAAGTTGCCAAGTTTGAAAAACACTGTCACTACAGGTAGTCCTTGACTTACAACCACAATTGAGCCCCAAAGTTATGTTGCTGAGCGAGACATTTGTTAAATGAGTCTTGCGCCATTTTACAACCTTTCTCGCCACAGATGTGAAGTAAATCGCTTCAGTTGTTAAATTAGTAGCACGGTTGTTGTTAAGTGAATCTGGCTTCCCCAATGAGTTTTGCTGGTCAGGAGGATGTAAAAAGTGGTCACATGACCCGGGGACACTGCAATCATCATAAATATGAGTCAATTGCCAAGGGTCTGAATTTTGATCACGTGACCACGGCGATGCTGCAATGGTCGCTAAGCATGAAAAATGGTCATACGTCACTTTTTTTCAGTGCTGTTGTAACTTCAAATGGTCATTAAATGTTGTAAGTCAACGACTAACCATACTAGCAAAGTCTGTGTAATCTCCTTCTCCTCTTCACTTCCCCACCCTAAAGCTTTTTGAGAATTAAATAGAGTAGGGCGAAACAATCCTGAACGTCCAACTGTCCTTGGATACCAACTCATCTTAGGTCCAGCCAACTAGCACAGGTGATGATGGAGAATAAAAAAACCCAAACAAACCGGTAAGTCTGATATTTTTTGAGTGCCTCTGCACCATTCCTCTCGGCTTCTTGAAACACAGCCAGGTTCAGGGAGGCAAGCTGCGTTGAGTGGTTGCTATCATTGCTTCCAGACCTGGAGAGAAAGATGTAGCTACTTCTGTATTAGCTTATCTTTAAGGGTACAGGACACGGCCTTCTATTGAGTCAGACCTGTTGGCATATCTAGCTGGGTCTTGTCATTGTGGACTGGCAAAAGCTCCGAAGGATTTCGAAGCAGGGCTCTTTTCAAGCTCACCCTAAAGATGCTGGGATTTCATTCATTAAGCTTGATTTAGGGGCCTTGCTTCTTTCACAGATAGAGCCATCCTGTCCGTGTTATCTCTTGCAGGATGATAGTCATTCTGGCTGTTTCGCTGAGCATGACTTGACCATCCCTCAACCGAGGTGCATTTAAAACAAACAAAAATCCAAAAAACCCCAATCATGACACTTCTTAAAGTAAAATCTGCCTTGCAGAGATATCACCACTGCTGACAGTAACCACTAGGATATCACACTTCAATTTCAGAGCGCTTGGGTTCTACTACTCCTTTGGTATAGTAGTAGAATGAACAGTTCTAACTCCATTCCCAAACTTGATGGATAACCTGAGAAATGTCTGTGGAGATTCTCAGTCATCCAGGTCATGGTTGTCCCAAAGGCACTTTTTCAAGAGGCAACTGGACTTCCTTTGTTTTTCCTTGAAGACCTTTCGCTTCTCATCCAAGAAGCATCTGAAGAAGACCTGAAGAAGCTTCTTGGATGAGAAGCAAAACGTCTTCAAGGAAAAACAAAGGAAGTCCAGTTGCCTTTGAAAAAGCACCTTTGGGATAACCTAAGAAAGACGCATTTCTACAACCCTGACAAACCTCTGTGGGTAGCTAGGCACACACGCTGTGGCATGATATAAAAATAATTTTTGGTTTGCATATGACATGTTATATAAACCCAGCTGTTGTGGTACAAAAATCATTATTCCTGGCTTACCATTTTGTGGGAAACTAGTATTACGCAGACGGCATCATACTCAGTTCATACACCATGCCGGTTTGCTTAAGGATGATTTGTTATAATACAAGTAATAATAATAATAATGACAAAGTTGGAAGGGACTTTGTAGGTCATCTAGTCCAACCCCCTGCTCAGGCAGGAAACCCTATACCATTTCGGACAAATGGCTGTCCAGTCTCTTCTTAAAAATTTCCAGTGTTGGAGCATTCACAGCTTCTGGAGGCAGGTTGTTCCACTGGTTAATTGTTCTAACTGTCAGGAAATTTCTCCTTAGTTCTAAGTTGCTTCTGTCCTTGATTAGTTTCTACCCGTTGCTTCTTGTCCTGCCTTCAGACGCTTTGGAGAATAGCTTGACTCCCTCTTCTTTGGGGCAGCCCCTGAGATATTGGAACACTGCTATCATGTCCCCCCTCGTCCTTCTTTTAGTTAAACTAGACATGCCCAATTCCAGCAACCGTTCCTTATATGTTTTAACCTCCAGTCCCCTAATCATCTTTGTTGCTCTTCTCTGTACTCTTTCTAGAGTCTCAACATCTTTTTTACATCATGGTGACCAAAACTGGATGCAGTATTCCAAGTGTGGCCTTACCAAGGCATTGTAAAGTGGTATTAATACTTCACGTGATCTTATTTATTTATTTATTTATTTATTTATTTGATTTGTATCCCGCCCTTCTCCTTACCGGACTCTTGATTCTAAGTGACTGGGTTTGCACACAACATGCTACACATGGTTTAGAAATTACAGTTCTTGTGTTCACAGGAGAAACCCAAAGCCCAAAAAAGGCTTAGCACAAAGCATGGAAAGAACCAATGAATTAAACAGATCTCTATTCTTACCTGCTATAAGTCAGAGTTTTCCATTCCTCCCCGAGTGATTATAAGTTCTCCAAATACTTTCAAAGACTTTTTTTGTAAACAACAACAACAACAACAAATGCACACCTGTGTTTCTAGTGGGTGCTCATTTTTTAAAGAAAGATTTTTAATATTTTAATTGCTGTTCTGCCTGTTTTTAGCCTTTTTTTAAAAAAAAAAATCCCTAACTGTGGAGTGATGTTTTTTTTTTTTTTTGTTTCAGCCTTGTTGATTAGCAAGTAATTATGCCTGGAAGCCTGTTTTGACAGCCAGAGTTGGTAGAAAAACAGGGGAGGGGAACCATTTAAAACAAAACAAATGTGTGCTCACCTACAATTGTCAAGGAACACGAGTGGTTAAAAGTTGGCACTGCTTCTTAAGACAGTTTTGGGAAGTGAGGGCAACACTTTCCCTCCACCAATGTTAGCTTCATGGCTGTTTTCCCAAGAACTGCAATAATTTTGATGTTTACTGCTGTGACACGGTAATCTTGTAGTCCCAGCCCCCTCCTCTTTCTCCTTCCCCCCCCATCTGCTGCCATTGTAACTAAACTGACAAATGGGGACACATTGCAGAACGCCCATCGTTAGTGTAATTAGCAGCTTGTGCACTGGGAACTCTGCTACAGGGGGAGGGTATGTTGGAAGGAGCAGAGAAAAAAAAACCCAGGAAATAACCAAATGAACACTTTGGGATTGAAAGGGGTGTACATCAGGCGGAAATAAATGCTTTTCTGCGTTCATTCCTTGGATTTCTTCCTGCTGATAGGAAACAGGATTGTTTTTCCTTTAATGAAAAAGAAATTCTTTCCTCCTGTTTGTTTCAGAACTCTTCATGGGGGTGGGAATGGGGGGGAATCCTTTTAGGTATGTATGAAATATGCAATCCACCTATCCATTGTTGTGATTCAGAGATGGGCAAATGCCTGGATTCTTTCTTTCTTTCTTTCTTTCTTTCTTTCTTTCTTTCTTTCTTTCTTTCTTTCTTTCTTTCCTTCTTTCCTTCCTTCCTTCTTTCTTTTTTCCTTCCTTCCTTCCTTCCTTCCTTCCTTCCTTCCTTCTTTCTTTCTTTCTTTCCTTCCTTTCTTCTTTCTTTCTTTCTTTCTTTCTTTCTTTCTTTCCTTTCTTCCTTTCTTCTTTCTTTCTTTCTTTCTTTCTTTCATTAAATCTCTGCACGAGTGGGATAATTAACATTACTTCTCTCCATGCCTGGCAGTACAAAAGTTTAATAATAATTTTAAGAGATAAAAAACCCGACATTTGTTGCTTTTTTATGCCTCTGCTTTGTCTCGTGATAGAGCCAATCCCCTGGATAATAAACTAATCAAATATTTGGCTTTGTTTTGTTTTAGGATGTTTTCTCCAAAAAAACCTCCCTACTCTTCCTGTCCTCCTGTGCTTTAATAAAGCTAGATCAGCTCTAGAGTCATCACTGTTAAATCAGACAATAAGAGATTCCATAAAGAAAAATCATGGAAGAGAGGAACACAATTCATGGTAAAGTCCTGTTTTTCTTTGTGTTGAAGAAAAAGGAAATTCTGTCAATATTCTCCTTGGGGCATATTTATCTTCATTGGATGGCAGGTTCTAGCTAAGCAATCTGCATTGTACTGCAGATCAAACCTCAAACAACATTTTCCTTGGGCTCAGTGTAAACAGGTGACAGTACAATCAACAATAAGGCAAATCTTTTGCTCCGATTTGTCTTTCAGTAGAACAGTATTCTTTAAAAGATGCCACCACCAACCTCCTTCTATGTATTTGGAAGGCACCCCCAAGAATCTCAGCTCCCCAAATGCTTCTTGTACTGGAAGGCAATTAGACTTTGAAAATGGCACTTTTAAGCCTTGAATAACATTTAGAGCAAGAGAATGGTGATGGAATAATAGATATGATTTCAAATAGTACCAAACACATAAGCCAAACCATTTAATTGTGATGGTTTTATCCAGTTCCCAAACACTCAAAGCCTTCATTGCCTTGATAGTTCTGTTATTGTTCTTCTGGGTGAAAATAAGAGGGAGCAAATGCTACTTGCCTCTTTTAAAATAATTAAGTGATATTAGGATGCTGTCTGTTTCTCTTTTCTCTCTTTCTTTCTTTCTTTCTTTCTCTTTCTTTCTCTTTCTTTCTTTCTTCCTTTCTCTCTCTCTTTCTCTCTTTCTTTCCTTCTTTTGCATATTTAATTGCATACACTTGCCATCTTTCTGTTATTTCTCTAACCTTGCTCATCCTTATTTTAATTTCTCCCATCCAACAGTTTACTAAATGACTTCAAACAGGTTTATTTTTCTTTTCCTCAAGGGAAAATGCAAGCCACACACGTTTGCAATTGTGGGTGGATAAGTGGCCCCAAACCCCACAGAATTCTGAACAGCACAAATAGTAGGAACGAACCCACAATTTATTAGGCGACTGAATTAAATCGGTTTCAGAGGATGGGGAAGGGAGAATTTGATCATTTGTGATGCAGCCTGGAAACGGGTAAATGATGGTGCCCTAGAATGATACACAATAACACCAAAAAATGTTAATGGAAAATAAGGGACCTAAAACAGCAATATGCTAGTATTGTGTAGAAAGGCTGCAATGGACAAGGACAAACTCGGAAAATACCATAGGACCTTTTCAGATAGCAACAAGGGCAAAATATGTGGAAAAAAATATGAATGCCTACAAATACAGGCTTGTGAAACTTGAATAAAGAACGGTGTGCATGGTACTTGGGACTGAAGCTACGCTGCTCCGTAACAGCATTCGGATTGTGAATGCAAATGAACCAGCAGAACTAAGAAACAAATCAGTGTTAACACTTTGGATAAAAACTAGCTTTGTTTGGCATGGATTTCTTTCAAGAGATGGGAAAATTTAAAACCAAACTAATGAGAGTTACCTGAAATAAATAAATAAATAAATAAATAAATAAATAATAAATCATCATCATCATCATCCTTGGTTAGGACTTGAACTGTTAAGCTTTTACCAGACTGAATCAAATTGAACATTAAAGATATAATAATAATAGTAATAATAGTAATAATAGTAATAATAGTAATAATAGTAATAATAGTAATAATAATAATAATAATAATAATAATAATAATAATAATAATAATAGGTAGACAAAATGCCAAATCCAGTCTGAACATCTGGCTAACTGTGCGATGATCCATAATAATAATAATAATAATAATAATAATAATAATAATAATAATAATAATAATAATAATAATAATAATAATAATAATAATAATAATAATAATAATAATAATAATAATAATACAACTGTGGCAAGAGAGGATTCCATTCACAAAAAGGAGGATCCGATAGAATAAAATAGCAAATAAGGGATACATTTGCTTGAACAGAAAGCACTAAAGGGAGAAAGAAAACATTTATTGCAATACAAATACTTTGTCATCAAGTAAACTAGGCTACATGCGGTAATTTAGCTAAAAGAATGGCTTGCTTAATTCCCTTCTTAATTTCTTGCCAGCCATTCTGCTTCTGAATTTTTTTGAAGTATGGCACACACTACGAAGAATGAGGCTATTGATATAGATGGACTAATTATGGATTAGCCCAGATTGAAGGAGGAGAGGGGCCATGTTCCTGAATTCTCCCAACATAAACACCATCCTTTTGGCAGGAAACCAGCATAAGAGGAGAGAAATCTAGCTCTATCTTTCATGGACATCACAGAGGGTTTAGAGCAAAACAAATCCGCGCTTCCTCTTGAATTTCTCATATGCCTTACAAATATTATTATTCATTACATTTCCGGGGATGTTTTAGAGAACAGCTCAGATGTCAGCAGTGCACCAGAAAATGGATGAAATAAATATTTTTCAGGAAACTGGCCCTTATGATCATCTTGCCAAGAAAGACAGAGGGAAATAAAAATCACAGGCGGAATTCATTGAACATGCAAAATACAATTTCTGTGTTCCTATAATATGCTTTGTCTGAGGAAGCACACAAGCTTTGGCACAACGTGATGGCCTGGTTCATACAGTTTGCCAAAACGATAACTGGGTTCCCAAACCACATTGAATCAAACTACTCTGTTCAGCTTTAATTAGTTTAACGTGTTATGCGGACCCACTCACAAAGCTACAAGGTGACATTTAAGTCCAAGGCAGTTACATGCCTGATTAGCGGCTGAGTGTTTATTACAAAGGATGATCTCTAACAGGTTACATCATTGATTACTTCACTGGATCATAATTCTTGAAGTTTACATTATGAAAGGAGGGCATATTTCTCAGTGTAGGATGGTTTAGCTCAGCAGGTGATTGTGGCATAAAACACAGTCTGAGTGTTGATGTTAGATTAAGCCTGCTAAAACAAAGGAGGCCTGTTTAGCACCTGAATGGACAAACATCCAGAGGACCATTTTTAACCCATCATCCCCAGGGTAGAAAGAGGGAGACAGATGTAATGAATATCTAAAACTCATAAAACATGGGTTTTTAAAAAAACTTTTTGCACTTTGACCCAAGTTAAAAACAGTTACTATTTAAAAGGGATTTGATACACAAAGGATATTGTACTGATACAAAAAATAAAATTAGTGAATACTGTACAGTTCTGTATTCTTTATGAAACATCTAGTTATTTGAGCCTACTTTTTGAAAAACTGGGGGAAAATAGCAAAGAACCTACCTGTAGCTGAACTTAGTTGTCATCTTCCTCTGATGAAATCAGTGCCCTGTGAATCTAAGAAATGAGGTTTTCCCAGCCACATCTTCTTTTCCAAAATATTTATTCCAGAGTAGTTCTGTTAGTCTTTAAGCAAATATAGCATCAGTCTTTATTACACATACTCACCAAAGTGGCTGATGGTATTCTGTGTTGACAGCATCATTTCCTCCTGACTTATTCCTCTGCCAACATGTTTTTAACACTCACCAATAAGTACCATGTCTGTTGAAAGCCCCAAAGACTAACCACATCAAACATGACATTGCAAAGATTTTTCTGTGCCAAAGGTTTTGGTCTGCTTGGTGCCAAATACCAAGCATTGCCAAGAATATATCAACTTGGTAAGACATTCTTTCCAACCCTTTATCTGTACCGTGAGCCAGTCTGCATGAAACCTGCATTGCACATTGTAGGGTACAAGTACAGTACTACAGACTTTGCAAGGCTGCATATAGTTCCCTAAGTTTTGCATGAATGGATACCTAAGCGATATCTCATCTTAGAATATTCTTCTAAAGAGGTTACTCTTAATGATTGCAAGGCAAACATGATAAAGATTTCAGAAAGGAGCTGTCCAACATTATGGTGCTGAATAATATCAATTATCCCTAGAAGTCACATATTGTCTAAGAGCTGTCCCCAGAGAAGGTACTGATATTTCACCCCAATACGTCACCTACCCTAGACGGCTAACTTCCAGACAATTGCAAAATGATTCATTTAGAAAAAATAACCACCTTTTCTGCTGTGGAGTTTTCACCAATTACATTTCCCCCAATGATCATGCACTCTCTCCTGTCACAAAAGCGTATCATTCATTTTAAAATGCATCAGTGCAAACACTTATGACACAAAAGCATACCGTATACACTTTTTAAATCATTTGCCAATGACATTTCAAAGAACATACCTTCCACCTAATAAAAAGTAAAATTAGTTAACCCAGTTTTCTTTCCATTATAAGATAGTCTGGGGAAAAGACAGTGAATAAATTGAATTTATTAAATATTGGGGGTGGGTAGGTTATTCAGGTGGTACCAAAACGAAGCATTTTAAAGATCAGCACACCAATACTTGACGTATATTTATCTTGGAAATATTCACTTATCTAGGCATCTTGCTTTATAGATAGGAAAGTGCCCTGATGTTTGTATATTTATTGATACTTCACTCATTATTTCCTGAAGGTTTTGTGGTTCTGCTATTTTCTGTGTGAACAGAGAAACTGTATTGGTTTTTGGTAGGTATTAAGGAATGAAAAGAGAAACTGATGTCTCTAATTTCTATTGAATGTAGAATCAAAAGCCTGGACCGAGATTCTCAGCACAAACCATTTGACAAACAGCAATCAGATAACTGAGAATGACAGTGACATCCAGCACAACGTCTTTGTTAGCTCCTAGGGTGTGATTGTTCTCCAATTCAATTTGCACCACAGAGAATTCAAAAGAAGCAGTTTCTCCCATCTTGTATATTAAAAAAAAGGAAGGAAGGAAAGAAGGAAGGAAGGAATCGTGACCAGCTCAAGGAAATGAAGAAAAAAAAAAGACTCCAAGATTAGATTAAAGCACGACACTATAATCAAATTTGATGAAATCAGTTATTGGGATTTAGTGAGTTCTGCAAAGGAGCAATTAGTTGCCTTTTGCAAGAGATTATCTTGTAGTATCATTAACAGCTTTGATGTCAGAAAATGGAAGGGGGGACAAAGTGAAGGAAAGGGCTTTGAAAGGATGAAACCCAACAGCAGAGAAGCAAACTCAGTTTTGCTACCATTAACTGTACAGGAGGTATTTTATTATCAAAAGGCAAGATAGTCGGACAACTGTTTAAAGTTTCAGAAGATTATTTGATTATTATTTTAACATTCCAGTTTTTTCTCTAGGTGCTACTTCGCTTCATCTTATCCCACAAAAATAACACTGGGCAACAGAACTGGGCTGAGAGCGATTGGCCCAAAGTAACAATAGCTGAAGGTGGAGTTGCAACTTAATCTGCCCAAATCCACACTTAAACCACAATGACTCTTGAAGACTAAAGAAATACAAAGAAGAAAGAATAGTTATCAATACAGGAATAATGTGGAGAAAGGAGAACAGTTATATATAAGATTTACAAAGAGTGTATGAAAAGGTACCTCTAGTGACTGGATTCCACAGAGATGGACGTGAAGGGGAAACTCATATTCCACAATTTATTACAATCACACCCTGCCTTTCCATCCTTCCATCAGGATGAGAAAGTCAGTCAAACCTAACAACAGAAAACACACTAGCAGAGCAACGGCAGCAGAAAGTCAACAACATTGACGAGAGCACACCATGGTGACAATCCGATATTCCGAGAGCAATCTGACACCACCGATCCTGAAAGCATTTGCTCAAAAGCTTTCTTGCATCTTCAACTTTTTTTCAGGACCGGGTTAGGAAGTGGAGGTTTAATGCTGTCTTGTTTCTTAAAGGGGAAGTGCATGGGAAGGAGGAAAAGGCAAGGATTTGTCTTCAGCAAAGTTTGGAACTCCTTCGTGGTGGCTGAAAAGCGGAGTGGTAGACAAAACCTTTCCTCTCTGTTGGGCTTTGACAGTTAGATTGGGATAAATGTTCAAAAGCAAGGAAAGCCCTGTGAGACTAGACTGGATCGGAATCTTCTTTCTGACCGCAGAAAGAAAATGGGTACTCATTAAAGGCAGACCAACAACTTTTCCACCTGTTCATTTTGCGTCAAGCCCTGGACACTCCAAAAGAGGATGGCGGTGGTACAAACAGATCCTATTGACTGATAATGACTCACATCTAGCAACTAACCCCTTTCAGAGGCTTCAAAACATCAAGCCACCCTGTATTCAGACCCACTGACTAGTTTACAGGAGTTGGTGTCTGCCCCATATGGAGGGCAAGAAATAGAATATTCCTCTGCTCCTTTTGATGGTCACACACATCAACTCAAGAAATACACACACAGGGTTTTTTTTGGGGGGGGGACATGGATCAACTGACTGGAATAAATTTCCGGAGGTATACATGGGGTGTGCAAATTGCCCTTAAGTGAAACTCAACCCACCAGCCCTTTGAGGCTGTGCACTGAGTGATGGATTGATGCCTGGTCTCCAGCCGACAAGAAATTGTTTCCTAACCCATCTTCATGTCGTCAGGGAGGTGGATTCTCTCTCCTGTCTTTCCCCATCCACTGAAATGCCTTGCCTACAATCCCAAGGGGAAAGAAAGCGAGGCAGAAAGAAATGAGAGAAAGCGAGAGAGAAGGGGAAAAAAAAACAAAACTTACCTCCAGGTTCATTTCAAAGCATTGCGATGGGGATGAATGAGTTGCATCATTCATTCCCAAAGTCTCCTCCCGGATGAGTTTTCTTTCCAGTGTGGAGATTTCTTTTCTTTTTTTTTTTCTTTCTTTTTGTCCTCCTCAAGCACGCGGGGTGTGTGTAAAAACACACACAAGCGCTTTGTTCCCTGACAGACAGGTTCAACACGTGCATGAACCAAGCTGTCAGAATCAAGCTTGGTTAGAAATGGGAAAGGGGGGAGAAACCTGTGAATGTAAAGACACAGGCGTGGGGAGGGGAAGCATCTTTTCCCACAGACACACAGAGACCACACAGCTAGATTTCCCCCTGCATCCAGCTGGAGCCTGTCTCTTTAAAGCCTCGTTCAACCCACAGGTGGCCTCCATCACCAAGGCGGACATACATGACGTCATGTTGAAGAGGGCGGAGTGGCTGCATGTCTCTCTCTCTCTGTGTGTGTATGTGTGGAAGGGAGAGAAAGCCACTTCAGAACAAAAGCCCCCCTCCCAAAGATGCAACCATGACAACTCGGTTGTCAATGCCTGCACTCAGCCATTTTGAAGCTGCTCAGCAAAGCTCCTTTGGGTTCTCCTAGAGGAAGAAGGGTCTGTGTTGAAATACATATTAATGTGTAGCAAATTAATATTTTTCCATGGATCTCTTCCCTCCTCCCCCCCCAAAAAATAGGAAAATTGCAAAAGTGCATGATCACTCTAAAGTTATAAGTTGGGTTTGAATGTTGTTCTAAGCGACAGCTTTCTTTAGTGAGATGTATTGAATGAACCACAAATGGCTGGGTTTGGGTTTGCCCAAAATTCTAAACTATGAATTATGTTTTTTGAACCAAAATGGGTTGGTTCCTGCAGAATGGCCAAAATCAAACTATGCTGTCCTTTTGTGTGAAACAGGTCACATAAAGACTATCTAAAGTGTAGAATAGAATAGAATAGAATAGAACAGAACAGAACAGAACAGAACAGAACAGAACAGAACAGAATAGAATAGAATAGAATAGAATAGAATAGAAGCTGGAAGGGACCTTGGAGGTCTTCTAGTCCAGCCCCCTGCTCAAGCAGGAGAACCTATACCATTTCAGACAAGTGACCCTCTAGTCTCTTCTTAAAAATCTCCAGTGATGGAGTGCCCACAATTTCTAAAGGTAAGCTGTTCCACTGGTTAATTGTGTTCACTGTTAGGAACTTTCTCCTTAATTCCAGGTTGCTTCTCTCTTTGGTCAGTTTCCAACCATTATTTCTCGTCCTGCCCTCTGGTGCTTTGGAGAATAATTTGATGCCCTCTTCTGTAGATGCAATCTTCATCTCACAGAAGAAGTTAGGAAATAAGTCTAATGAGTAAATAAGGTCCAGGGTTATGTTCTAAAGGACTATATATGAGGCTAAAGAATCCAACTCACTTTGGACTAGTTCATGTGCACAGTTATTTTTTCTGCAGACTTATGTTCATTGAAGTTCATGTATGTTGCCATTAAATATTGTTCAATTTACACACCGATCAAGTAGAAGCAATTATTTCCATTTCTTTATGAGATTTACTACTGGAATAATTCACCTGAAATTTATGTAGGAGATGACCAGGCTAAGACCGAGGGAGGGGTCAAATGCATCATCAGTCATGAGTTCCTGCAAGAGATCTAAATCCAGCCCACCTTGAATGCCTTCATAACTCCCACTAAGTTCCCTTGACTGTTATTAGTTCAAATTCTTGTAGAGATGGTAAGCTTACAATAAATCCTTATACACATTTGAACTGCCTGAATCTCCTGATTTCTCCAGCGCTTGACAATTTATACATTTAGACATCATGCAGGAGCATGCACAGGGGGATTAAAAAATGTCAAGATAGCAGACCTCCAAGGTTCCTTCCATCATCATCATCATCATTTCCAACCTAGAACTAAGGAGAAATTTCCTGACGGAACAATTAATCAGTGGAATGACTTGCCTCCAGAAATTGTGGGCCCTCCAATGCTGGAGGTTTTTAAAAAGAGATTGGTCAACTATTTGTCTGAAATGGCATAGGGTCTCCTGCTTGAGCAAGGGGATGGACTAGAAGACTCCAAGATCCTTCCAACTCTGTTCTTTTGTTATTTTGTTAAGAGAAGCCTTGAAAATTGTGTTCCATTTTGAGCCATGCTGGTGAGGCAGCCTTCAAGTCGTGTAGAGCTTTATAGGTCAAAACACACACTGTTAGACTACAGTGGTAAATGCCAAGGAATAGGTGCAAATTGCTCTCCTAGGATGCACTGATTACCAAGGATATGCATTGTGTGCATTATCTTCAGCAGCTGAGTTGCTCTCAGTGTGCAGTCCCATGATGAATCAGTTAAAAACTAATGTCATCTCAGACCTTCAGTCAACTGCATAGTTCCATCTTTTGGTATTTGGATTTGGGAAATCTTTTGTCCCTGAACTCACATAAGCACATTAAAAAAAATCTACTTGTATCTCAACAAGGGGCAGATGGACCTTTCATAATTTCAAGCCTGAATTACTTAGAGTAGAACTTCAAGGCTCTGTGTCTGTGTACAACCAAATTGCCAGTTAGTTGGAGATCACTCATAAAAAAAAAATGCATTCGTGATTTGGTTGCCTGTAGGTGTGCAGTGCTAGAAGACAGCTTTATTGGCATAATGGTGATGTGTAAAACTGTACTGCACAAGGTATACACAAATCGAGTTATAACAAAGAAATTGTTTCATTAAGCAACAGCCATAACTATGAGGATGTCATCAATTAATGGTAGAACTCCAATTTTCCATGCAGAAAGTCCATATTTTGTTTTAGTTCCAGGAAACTTTAGAAGGTTTATAAAAATTCCAGCCTGAAATTCAGAACAGGCTTGGTCAATCATTGTGGGCAATACTTGATTAATACTTGATTAAAATACTTGATTCCATACAGTGGAAGAAAGCTTCCTAGAATTCACAAGATTTGAAGGACGAATCAATCCATTCAATAATGGAATAATAAAAAACCACAGCTTGATTAACTGACCAGTAAACCTTTTTATTAGAACAATGCATTATGAAAGGCTACACGTTAAGAGCCATTTATATGTCTGGTTTGGATACTTACATATTGGCAGGCTTTTAGGTTTTCTCTAAGTCTTAAATTGTTTTACCATTATTTATTGAACAAGTCAAAATTGCTTGTGTTCACACATAACATAAGCCATAAATTATCATTTACAAACCAGAGGTCCAAATCAAATAAATTGCATCATATGTGAACCAAACCTAATCCTCATTTCAAATTTTAGGGAGGTTTATTTTTTTGCAATCTGTCTTAGTTTCCACCCGTCAACAACCAAAGTATTGTGTCCTTCCTCTATTTCATCTCCCCACCCCACCTCCTTATTCTCCTCTGCGGATAAATGCCAATTTAGGATTAATTTAATTGAATGATGATCAGAAAAGTACTTTTAAAGGGCCCATTTTGTTATGAGGATCAGTTGGGGGGGGAGAGAGAGAGAGAGAGAGAGAGAGAATGTCAGGGGTTTCAGTATCTTGGAAAGTTCCAAAATAGTTTTCTTCTTCTTGAGAGGGAATTGTTTTTTTTTTCCCTCTTGAATTAAGATTTGCTCTTTTCCTGGAGAGTGTTAATGGTAGCTTTTTGAGGAGTTGGAGCTAGCACTCAATTTGATCAATTCTGATCAAAGACTCTTTGTTGGATGCTGTCTGCAATTGTTGAACAGGAACCGAACTTTGGAGGCTCCTAAGGTATCATTTATTTTTACTCTGGTTTTCTCACTTTGCTCTTTTTACACTCCACTCCATGCCCACATTACCAAGTAATGTAACTAGGTAGCTTTCTTTCTTTCTTTCCTTCCTTCCTTCCTTCCTTCCTTCCTTCCTTCCTTCCTTCCTTCCTTCCTTCCTTCCTTCCTTCTTTCCTTCCTTCCTTCCTTGGGTCCTCTGATTGCAGTCTGATTCTAGCATTACCATAATGCATGAAGAAGGAGAAGAAGGAGAAGGAGGGGACGAAGGAAGGAAGGAAGGAAGGAAGGAAGGAAGGAGTTGTGTGAGAGAAAAACTTTAAATTATCCAGTAGATTGTTGCATGCTCCTTCTGGCTATTAGGATTTGCATCTCCTGCTAGAAATGTAATTCACAAACTAAGCCTCATTTTAAGAAATTGATTTGTGAGGTGCAGGCAACTCACCTATTCTCCCCCCCAAGAAAAATGCTGCTTCCCAAAATGATGTTATCTCAACTACTTGATGATGTCTCCACAGATAACATCCTAGAGCAATCTCAGCAAAAGTTCTATTTTTCTCTGCTATCGCATGGGTAGTCACAAGCTGTGTTTTTTTTCCGAAGTCACTCCTGACCAGTGTCTTTCACTGTCTATGCAATAGACTGCATAGACTTTGGGAAGAAGACAAAGCATCCAGAATCTAGAACTGAAAATAATACTTTTTAAAAACAAAAAAAACAAATGTCGTGTACACATTCTCCCTGCAGACCGGTCCAACCTTTACAGTTCTATCTAGCCAAGCATTCTCAGAAATGTAATTCAAGGAATATGTTAAGAATTTGCAGTCTTTTGGCTTCCCTGAAGAGAGGAAATTACTATGAAACAAGTTTGAGTTGGTAATGTAAGGAGACAATTTCTGAACAGGGCCGGTGGAGACTGGCTTTTTTTTTTTCAGTTCTCTTTGCTGATGGAGAAAAAGCTGAGCCCCATGACACGAGTCTCTCTGGATGGATAGTAATTACTGCTATTACAAATGGTCAGAATGCTCTTTGGCATACATTTAAGCTTGAATCAAACAGTCACCTCTGTGCTTTTGGCATTTCAATCGTATTTGGCTTGAGTTTACCAATTCTAATGATACGGTATTAATAGCTAGATGATGGACTGAAAAAAAAAACGTTGACTTGATTCAGTCAGGTACGTCATTTCTCACATCGGTTGGAGAACTTACTCAGCCACTTGTCAGCCAGTCAGAAATTATAAGCCAAGATTGTCTTCCTAGGAGTTGTTGAATAAACCATAATTGGGTGGATGCGTGGAATTCCATAAAGCAAACCAAAATAGCTGAGCAAAAATAGTGTGCTAAACCCTCGAGAATTCTACCCAGTTTTGGATTCATATGGTGCATGAATTTAGCCATTATGATTTGTCAACTGCGATTAACAGTTTATTTTGTGAACCAAGCCAATTGTGGTCCGCTCCATAAACCATGATTGGATAAATAATGGCTAATTGTGATTTCAAATTCCCAAAGAGGTAACTAACTAAGACATATAGTAGGCTGCCACTGGATCAAATCAAGGTTTCATCAAAATCATCTCTTGCTGTTTTTCATCAGTTATCCTGATGCTTTCTATGTTAATCTAATGGCATAATTCTAGATCAGTTTCCGTACTGCCACCATTTCTCTTTGTTCATTTATTAAGCCATTAGTACTTTGATTATTATTTCTGATGACATCCACAAAATCTAGGAAATTAATTCCCCACCTCTGTAGCATGCCTAGCACAATATTTTTTTTTTTAAGGAGAGTTGTTTCTTGTCTATCATCTATGATTTGTCAGAATGTTTTTGAACTCATACAAAATTTAATCCATCATCAATCAAAGATATTGCTTTACTGGGTGCAAAGGTTGGGTTCCTTCTGTTATGACGGGGCGTGTGTGTGTGTGAGAGAGAACAATTTACCTATTTTGCACCTAGTATGTTGTATTGCCACCTGCTTCAGTTGGCTGTTATTCATTTTGGAATCTGATATCATTTAACCTTTTTCTTCCCTCCCATTTTTATTCTGCCATATCTCTTTTCATCCAACATTTTGTTATAGCTGATGGCTAAAGCAAATGGAATTTGATTTAGTAATAACAGTGCTGCACAATAGATAGTATCCTCTCCTGTTTATTTGTACAAACACACACACACACACATGCACATTCACAGGATGAGTGGAAACTGGAAATCAAGTCTTATTGGGGAAGAGAAAATTGGCTGTGTTTTTCCTTGCGAAGAGAAGATTGGCAGTCAATACGATGGATGAGTTCAGTTGCTCAGCCCTTTTTTATAGATGCTTTAATTTGAAAAAAGAGCTGGACTTTTTAAGGTCTTCATTGGTCCTTTTCAGTTCCATTAATATCTAAAGAAACACACACACACACACACACACACAGAGAGAGAGAGAGAGAGAGAGAGAGAGAGAGAGAGAGAGAGAGAGAGAGAGAGAGAGAGAGGAGAGGAAGTTGAAGTTAGTTTGATCCTGGTTTCTAAATCACAATTTCACAATCCTACTGGATTGTGGGAATTTAACAGTGTTTTAGTCAACAAACTTAGTTTTCCGCAGTATGAAAATCCAGTCATGTGCGTATCCTGTAGGAACCAAATCAACATTAAGTCAACAGCCCCACTGATTCACACTTCAGTGAAGGGTGTTTTGGGAAACAAATTTGTAACACATGACTCGAAAGCTCACCTTACAAGAACAAATTCTTGCTTCTGAAAAGGAACATTTATGCTTTAGCGATATGACTCCTATTGTTTCCCTGTCAAAGATAGATAAACATGTGTGGGTGGGGTACAACTAGCTGCAGCACTGAGAATGTAAAAAAGTTTGGTCAAGCATCCTAATTGTCACAGCAGTTAACTAAATGTTTCTGATTGGTAAGGCCTTCTATGGCTCTGACTTGTGGCCATCACCAGACTTGCTGTATGTTATCCTTATGCTTTTGTCATATTCCATATATGGCAGCTGCAGCAGAAAAATATAGGAATATACACTGTAGAGGAGTAGATTGTGGATGGCCCTTCTTCTTCTTCTTCTTCTTCTTCTTCTTCTTCTTCTTCTTCTTCTTCTTCTTCTTCTTCTTCTTCTTCTTCTTCTTCTTCTTCTTCTTCTTCTTCTTCTTCTTCTTCTTCTTCTTCTTCTTCTTCTTCTTCTTCTTCTTCTTCTTCTTCTTCTTCTTCTTCTTCTTCTTCTTCTTCTTCTTCTTCTTCTTCTTCTCCTCCTCCTCCTCCTCCTCCTTCTCCTTCTCCTCCTCCTCCTCCTCCTCCTCCTCCTCCTCCTCCTCCTCCTTCCACAACAAATGAGGCTATATGATTCCCCTCATAAGACTGAAATGTCTGTTCACAGAAGGCTTCAAGGACCTCCCTCATCCAGCCCTAGGGTCTTCCTCTTCTATATATACATGTTTATTTATTGCTTAGTTGTTTATGATTTATTAGCCACCCAAATCCCAAGAGCACAGGGGCCTCAGATCTAAAATATATTTATACCAGCCTTTTCTTCAAGAGATCTAGGTAACTTCTATGGGGGCTTTCCTGACATCTTAAGAATAAGGCTGGACTGCAAGGGAGTGATCAACAACAAGGTCATCCCAGTGGGTTTCCATATGGAAGTTGGACTTGGTCCTGAGATTAACACTTTAGTTTCTACACTAAGTTGGCTTTCCGTTCTTCTCATCTAATGTCATCCACTGTCATAGTCCTTCTTACTTCACCTCACTTCTACTTTAGGCCTTCTGTTTTGTGTCATCACAGGGAAGATTTCTGTTGATTTGGGCAATTTCTTAACCCCTGGAAGTACAGAAATACACCAGGAGAGAAAAGCCCACCATTTCTGGTCCCGAGTGAAGGTCATTTTAGACCAGGGGTCTTCAAACGTGGCCCTTTTATGACGTGTGGACTTCAACTCCCAGAATTCCTCAGCCAGGCACGTGTGCCTGGCTGAGGAATTCTGGGAGTTGAAGTCCACACGTCATAAAAGGGCCACGTTTGAAGACCCCTGTTTTAGACTGTTCCTCAACCCAATTGTCGTCAGGGAGATATGCCACCTTCTCCATTTGCCTCACCCTTCCCTGCCAGTTTCTCTTAGGCATCGGGAGAAGAAGTGACTATTAAGCTTTATTTAATGACGCCAAGCCTCACTGAATTCCAAGCCAAGCCAGAGAAGCAGACGTGGCGTGCCCCTTCCTCACCAGTCAGGAAAGTTCAAAGGTGGGGCTAACAGATGTGCTCTATCAGCTCTGGAGCACCTGAGGCAGGCACGATGCTGTTTGTTTAACAGCGTCATCAGTAACGGATTATTGGCACAAGCCGGGAACATCTGTTCCATTTACAGAAATGGCTACGCAGCCCCTTTCTCTCACCTGACACCTTCCCTGGATTTTATTGAATCTTTGGGCCACGCAATTACCTCTAATTTCATTGCTGGCCTTGTGTGAAGCAAAGCGCTTCCCCCGGAGCCTCAGCAAGACATGGAGGTTGATGGCCCCTTTCCCCTCCATCTCCATCGTTGCCCTTTTATTGGCTGCATAATGCCAACAAATGTATCTGTAACGGCTGGATGCCATTCGTCTCCTGGCTGGATTGCTTCGCCTTGGGGCGCCTGGGTGACTAATCCAGAAGGAACCCGGAGATCTTCTCTGCTTCGCAATTGTCACCGTCTCGTTTGCCACGGGTAGAGAAACGCCGTCATGGCCGACACAAACAACAAATGAGAAAAGTCGTGATTAGAATGGCCCCCCCGCTCTCTTTTTCCGACTGGTTGACTGGGTTGTTTTATTTGGGGAGGGCTCTCTCTCTCTCGCTGGCTACAAATTCTACCCACCCCCCGAACCGAATGTTGCGATGAAATCACCTTTGTTGGTTTTTCTCCTCGATTCTCAAGGGTTCCTGAGAATTTCTCTCCAAACTTCTGTTTGTGATGTTTGTAAGCCTCCTTTAGTGGCGAAGGGCACAGCCACTGCTACTGTTGTAATCGTTACACCTCTTTAAGTCACCATGGAACCCATGTTTAAAAAATAACGCGAGAACACCCCTCTTGATACTTGCCTTTGGAAGGGTTATAGAAGCCACTGGGTAAAGGATTGTACAGTGAAAGGTGAGTTAATCACACACACACACACACACACACACACCTTTATCACCTTATAGTCTGAAAAGTGCAACGTTCCACATTTTATCCGTTAAAACTTCTCTTCTCTCTTGCACGCGCTCTTTCAAATGGAATAATGGAGAAATTTCATTTGAATCGAAATGTTGCACACACTGTCTCTTTCAACAGATGAAAGAGAATGAAAACAGATTAAATTCCTTTCAGTGAAATTGTAGACTTATCTGAGTTAGCCACGTGTAAAATGGAAATGAGATCTGGGGAAATAAATCTGAGAGCCTATTGGTGTAGTAGGTTAGGTGCTGGACTAAAAACTGGGAGACCATGAATTCTAGCTCTCTCTCTCAGGCACAGAAGCTGGTTGGGCGACCTTGAGCTGGCCAGGCTCGCTCTATCTTCT
>NW_015387847.1:168820-184351 GCF_001527695.2 Protobothrops mucrosquamatus
CCTCCTCCTCCTCCTCCTCCTCCTCCTCCTCCTCCTCCTCCTCTCTCTCTCACAGGCACACACACACAAACACATCAGAAAAGCTGCTTCTTCCAGGATTATCTGAGGCTGCTGCTGCAGGATATAAATCAAATAAATAAAAACTAAAGCAGTTTTTCATTTGGGTCTCCAGCTGGTATTTCTTTGCTTTTTTAGAAACTTAACTTTGTTGTTGCCTCCTGTTAGATTCTTCAGTGTTTAGAATACAGCAGATGATTTGAGTGGTTTGTGTATGTGTGTCTGCACGCATGCGTGCCAGGAGTTGTATTCATCTATGTTTGCGTTCATCCACCCACTCTCTGGAAAATTGTAAGGAGTTTGCTTATTTTTTTTTCTTCCCCAATATTGGATGGATTGCTTGTTTTTAGTAAACAGAAAACAAACTAGAATCAGCTAATGAGTGAGCAGGAAGGGAAAATAACATATTCTCAATGCGCTTGTATTTATTTGTTTGCTTGTTCTGCTAATTATGGTAAGTATTTAAGGAATTGGTGAACAAAATTAATTTGTCTTTGTTTTTTTTTAAATGTCCC
The DNA here is from genome assembly GCF_001527695.2 of Protobothrops mucrosquamatus. Classification (NCBI taxonomy): domain Eukaryota; kingdom Metazoa; phylum Chordata; class Lepidosauria; order Squamata; family Viperidae; genus Protobothrops; species Protobothrops mucrosquamatus. The sequence goes on from NW_015387847.1 coordinate 169,393, forward strand.
AGTTCCTTTTTTTTTCTCATTTAAATAACACAAATTAGATATATTAAGCCCATCAGTCATATGTATGTTATTTCTTCTTCTTTTCCCCCCAGAAAGTATGCAGCTCACATTCAGTTATTTTTCACTAAATTAGGAGGTGCTTTGAGAATAACCACTGAGTCCAAATACAGTGTCTGAGGGCTGAGGTCTCCTATGCTTCTGTGTATGAAAATTATAAAACGAGGCCAAAGGACACCCCTCACATCTGCAGAATTAAAGATACAAATAACCATCTGAAGAAATTTCATGGATTTGTTCCAAAGTCAATGCATATTAACCATATTGGGGGGGGGATAAACAATAGGAACTGCAATCCAGTATAACTGAAAGGCACTAGGCACTATGCTAAAAAGCAAAAGACCACGAGTCCAAGTCCTGCCTCGAGGCATGAAAGCTGGCAGGGTGACTTTTGGCCAATCGCCAGGAGATGTGATGAGTTCTAGTCCTGCCTTGGGCATGAAAGCCAGCTGGGTGACTTTGGGCCAGTCCCTCTCTTACCCAGAGTGGTTGTGGTGGGCAAAAACAGGAGGCAGGAGTGTGTTGGATATGTTTGTCACCTTGAGTTATTTGTACAAATAATAAAGGCGGGATATAAATAAATGAATTTTGTTTCCTACAGTGGCCAACTAGATGCCTTCAGAAATCTCCCTCCCACCCCCCCAAATGGTGACAGGAAAATGAAAGCTCGTCCCTGCTGTTTACTCTGCTTAGCAACTGATTTCCCGAAGTCTGCTTCTTATGGATATGATTCCATTAATACTGATAGGCAGAACCTCGGATAGAATGGCTACTTTTCCTTTGAAAACTAGGGAACGGCAGCTACGTGATGTGTTTTTCTTGCTAAATGGAGCAGACTGTCCAGTTCTACTCTACTAATCAATTAAAAGGGGGTGGGTGGTGGGATCAAACCCTGGCATTGTTCAGCAGCCATCTCCCTCCCCGTCTTCCTTCCATCCATCTCCACGTCTCTTACATGTCCTCTACTTCTGAAGTAGCCTCAAGTACCTGTGTCTCTTGCATTGGGAATGCATAACAAGGCACTCAGCTGAGGGGAGAAGAGAACCGGCCAGTAGCCCACAAATGGATCTGAAGAGACTTCTAATATTTATCTTTTCAAAGGAGGGAAGTGGGGTTTGAAGATGAGGAACTGAAGTGAAAGATAGATAGCCTTTTTGCTCCAGCGCTCTTGACTCCTGTTTCTTTTTCTTGCGATCCCTCTATTACTGCCATCCCTTCCGAACGTAAGGCAAAGGGGGAGAACAGGGGTAGAGGGAGAGCTAAAAGCTCTGGCATATAATACTTGGATGAGGCATAGCCTGGAAAGTCCAGAGCTGTAGGTTAGAGTTGAAAAACAAATTACTAAGAAAACTCCACAGAGGTTGCAGGATCCAATCTGGATCGGTCACTTGGGGGCCAGAAGCTTTTGGACTGGTGCTGGAACCCATCCTCTCTAGCAGAGTGACCAACCTAGATTGGATCCTACATCATTATTCTGGGACACGTGTATATGCCTTCATTCACTCCGTGGATGTGTCCAAGCACTCACTAGGAATAAAGCTTGACTCAAAGATCATGTTACTTTGATCCTAGTTTCACATACTTCTCAAATGAACAAACAAATTTGGGCATTGTCCTCTAAATTATGCTTCTCCAAGACAACTGCTATTCCACAAGAGAGATACAGGTCCAAAGCTGGAACTGTGGAGAGCTGATTTCTGGTAGGGATAGGGAAAAGATCTCTAGACAAAGGATCTAGAACTGAAAAGGTCTCGCCCTCAAGAAATTATAATGAAAGATGGCACAATTTAGTCCTTGAATGTGCCATTGGTGAATAACGTGACACCACGGAAAGTATTATGTGGATCCCATCATCTGAGTGTCATCTTCAGAAGATTGCTCCTTTATTGGGCCCTAGAATGGAAGCAAATGGAGAGAGGGCCCATCGAAAACTATTCTGGTGGAACAAGGAAATGGCCAAGTTCGTGATGGATAGTGGGGGGAAGTATCTTATCTGTACATTACTGAATGGTGGGAAAACGTCTACTGAAGTCATCCTTTGGAGTCGTTCCTGGAGTAACTTTTCTCCCATTCTCTTCTTCTTTTTTTTATGGTGCTTGGAAACACAATTTCATATGTTTTATGATGAATAGGCACCTATGAATTGGTGCCTAAAGTAACATTCCCACTGGTTATGATAAGAGAAGACCCACATGTGGCTCTGGTTTAGTATGTCCTGGTTACCTTCCCTTCCCTCCCTTCCCTTCCCTTCCCTTCCCTTCCCTTCCCTTCTCTTCTCTTCTCTTCTCTTCTCTTCTCTTCTCTTCTCTTCTCTTCTCTTTTCTCTTCTTGTCCCTGTCCCTTCCCTGCCCCTCTTCCCTTCCCTTCCCTTCCCTTCCCTTCCCTTCCCTTCCCTTCTCTTCTCTTCTCTTCTCTTCTCTTCTCTTGTCCCTGTCCCTGTCCCTGTCCCTTCCCTGTCCCTCTTTCCTTCAGCATCATCCCTTTTTCAGCAGCATTCCCACAAGTAGGGACTTTGTCTTATTGATGCTTGTGGATGGCTGAGAATGAGAGATCAACAGATAACAAAATTGTGACTAAGTGTACCGGTACGACTATTCCGAGGCGTGTTTTTTTTCCTACCAAAGTTGTTTAATGGTACGTGGAGTTAAGATGGTTTCACTGCAAGGGAGAGGGAACCAGGTGTACCAAAGCCGAGACATTATCTTCAAGTTTTCTCCAGACCAGATTTGCCTAACCCTCATCCTGCAGATGCATCGCACCGCAATCCTCCTGACTCCCACTGGGGAAGGATTAGCTGTTGACAATGGGGACTGGAAGGCTCGTTGCTTTCCTGGAAGAAGGAGTCGAGCTCAAGAAGTACAACCTTCATTTAAACTCACACAACAATGAGCCAAAACCGGGTCTTGGAAACTATTGAAGTTGGCTCCAACCATAGAAACACAGCCTCCGGATTTGGCTCACCTGGGAACAATGCAAACAACCAGTGGGCTGGCAATGCAGGTTAGAAACAGCTGAGAGGGGAAATCTGCAAAGAAAGCGATGGATTGGGGAGCTACACTATCTGGTTGCCATGGGAGTTGGCACTGATACTCTTCTGTGGCAAATGTATCCCCTGCGTTGCCCCGCAGCTCATTTGTTCCTTGCACCTGTTCTAACAACAGCACTTATCTCTTCTTAATTCCCCCACCGATGCTATTGACTTGTGGGGTATTTGCCAACAGAAATGAACTAGCCAAACACCATTTAGGGGGCTTGAGATTGTATGAATTGGAAGCCATTCAGTTGCCAGTGTCCCACCAGGCTCAAAACGCTGGTGTTTGTTACTGAACCTTCTGACACAAAGGCATCTGGTCCAAGGTAATTTGCGCAGGGATCTTTTAGGAGATAGGTAAGTGGAACTGCACGGGCTGCACATTGCGGTGTTTGAAATTGCTTGGACTTTTTAACTACCATCTACTCTATGCAGGAGCTAGGCCATTTAATGCAAAGGCCATTTAATCTAGGCAAGACCTGGGTGCAAAGGCCAAGTAAACACTGTTTAATGACAGTCCGTAAAGGGAAAGGAAGATAGGCACTGTGAATTGTTGCCCTGTGTGTGTGCTTTAATCTCAGAGCTTCTGCTCTTCTGTGTTAGAGACTGGGGGCAGAGTTGAGAGGGCAAAAGACCCCCCCTTTTTTAAAAAAAGTCATCAAGCCCTACATAATTTAATGTTGCTGCCAGCCTAGCATTTTTTTTCTTTCTGTTTAAAAAAAACCCACACTTAATCTGATTAAAAGAGCTAACTTACGATGGTGCAGAACTGTAAACGAATGAAATGGACTAGATCTGTACACTGTTCGAAACATAAAATATCTGAAAACAAAGCAATAATGGATACAAATGAAGGCTAAGGGTGAACACTAGCCAAACTTAACGCACTGTGCTTGCGTTCAACTGAGGAAGCTTTACCTGCTCTGGGAAAGGGCACCGTGCCACCATCAACAGCCCCAAGACCCTCTGACCAGGTGGTGCACGACATGATGAGGTGGAATTAAGTTGGGTTTTCTGTGCTTAGCTCTGTCCCTGAGAGGAGATATTCTCTGCTGGCTTGGATTTACTGAGAGAGAAAACTGGGGATGAAATGCGTCAACAGGCAGCTGCAGTTTCTTGTATCCAAACAAACAATCCATTCTATAAGCTACTGGGGGGCGTTATTCATATACCGATATCAAAAACTGCTCAAAGGGAAGTTTTCTAAACTAAGAAAGATCTAGGCTGATTCCCAAAGTTTTGAAAATTAGAACTTATTCAGGTAGTGGTTCGTTCCTTCTCCTCCACCACCACCCCCCTTTATTTATTTATTTTGTTTTTAGCAAGATGACTACCAGTGTTGGTTGCTAACTTTATAACCAAGATTAACTTCAACTTTTCTATCAGGGCCCTCCTAAACCAAGGTCCCCTGAATTGTAACCGCCATAGATAGGAACCCTTACACCTTTGATTTCCCTATAGTTTGAGGCTGTCACAACTGCTGCTCTTTCAACACAGGGAATCGATGGGTCACTGTATTATGGATAACCATGAATTTGAGTAAACCATGGCTCAATTAACCGCAAGTAAGCATCTTCTGCAATTTGCCAGAAAAATCTACAGATGTCTGTCCTTTTCCCTGGTTATAAAAATGCAACAACAGTAGTAGTAGTAGTAGTAGTAGTAGTAGTAGTAGTAGTAGTAGTAATACAGTTCAATATCCTTGGACTGTCTTTCTGTGATACTAAAATATTCTGCCTATGATAAACAAGAAAACGACTTCCCTCACTTTCCATATATAAAAGTCAGCAGGTCTGCCAGTTTAATCTTTGTTTGATCATTGTATTGGAACAGAGTCTTTGCAATTCCAGAAACAGTGTTTGGGTTCAGTGGGCACATGACAAACTATAAAGTTCAGAGCTATTTCTCCTTTGGCATATTGGTATTGCTATTCCAAAACCTGCCTCCTGAAGCAATTGTTTCCATTTGGCCAATGATAGGGCTGGTCTTATATCTGTTATCATTAATAGCTAATGGCTTCTGAATGATGAATATGCATCCTTTTTGGTGCTTCCTCAAGGCCTGGATAAAGCTGGAATTTCTTAATTCTTTCTCTCCTTTTTTTTCCCACTCCATAGTCGCTGCTTGGCCTTTTTATTAAGGGTGTGAAGATCAGTTCAGATCTGATTGGATAAACTGATTCGATTCAGGTCAGCCATTGATTTGATTTGGGCTTCCAAACTGGATGGTTGAATTCAGCAGATCTGATTTGGATTTGATGGAGAAGCTTTCTTTGCACAGAGAGAAGACATCAAAGCCATCTGGACGCTACTAATTTGATTCAACAGTTTCATCCTCCAAATCAATGATCCAATTCAGAAAGGCAGGCGGGTTTGTAAAATATGTATCGAAACGAATCTTCACATGGCTTATTTTTTTCTTGTTCAGAAACCTTGTCATAATCCAGTGGGATCTCTTTGTCCTCTTGACTCACACGGTCACTTTTGTAGGATCCTATATCGCAGGGGTCCCCAACTCTTTTGGTTGACAGCCTGGTGGGAAAAGAGGGGCAGGTACCTTATGTGCACATGCGCAAATGTGGTCACATGTGCACACAGGTCACGAGCATGCACACCACACAAACGGGGCTGCAAGCATGCGCACAATGCTCTCAGTGACACTGGTGCCTGTGTGAGGCCTGTGGCGCTGCCACCACATGAGGCTTGCGGCGATGCTACTACCAGGACCAGGATCCCGCCACTGCCCTGATGTGAGGTTTGCACTGTGGCCCGCAGTGATGCCGCCACTGACGCGAGGATCGCGCCACTGTCCCCGTGCGAGACTGGCAACATGGGCCGTCTGCCACTTGTGGCGCTGCCACGGACTGCAAAATTCATACCAATGATGCCACCTGCGCGTGGTGCACTGCCGCTCACCTGCCATTTGCAGCGCTGCTGCCGCCCGCACAAGCTTTGTGATGATGCGTCCATCGTGGCAACAGTGGCATGAGGGGAGGGGAGCACACGCACATGTGCACTGCCCAGCTATTCACACGGCTCAGTGGCCAAGAGGCCATGGCCCAGGAATGGGCCACAGCTCCTAGTCTGGGGACCTCTGCTATATCGGCCTGGCTTATTGTGAGGGGTAGCCAAATAAAAACCTTGAGAATAAGGATGAAAGCATGCTGGCAGCTGCTTTGTCTTCCCTGTCCCCACACCACATGCTGAGAAGAAGAAAAGAGAGAGAAAATTTGCCCGGAATTTATGAGGGTTGACCTTTTCCTCCATGCTCTCCACCCATCTAATCTGTTTAAAGAAATCTTCCCATGCCCACATCCCTTGTATTACTTCCAGGTGTCATAATTTGTTAGATCTCTCTCTCTCTCTCTCTCTCTCTCTCTCTCTCTCTCTCTCTCTCTCTCTCTCTCTCTCTCTCTCCCCTCCCCAACAAATTCTCTTTAAGAAGAAAAAGTGAGGGAGATGGTATTTCCAACCTTTCATATCTGAAGAACAACAGAGGTGGAGACATGGATTTGCAGCTGGGCTATTTTCTCCCTAAACTGGACCCTTACATTATTATTTATTTTATTTTTTTAAAAAATGCATCTTCCACTCTCATCAAATCATTCTGCTCTGGCAGAGGGATGGGAGGCCTGCTTGAAACCAAGGACCCTTCTTCTATAGTTTAGAGCAAGATAGAAGTAAACAAGTGAGGTCAACTGTGACTAGATGGGCTCATCTTGAAAAACTATTCCAATGTCCTTGGCCTTGAATAAAACAGGAGAGAAAGGAATGAAGTAAAGCTGCAGGCATCCATAAGTAGTTCCTCATCTCCCTTCCTCCTACTCTCTTACTATGCAACTACGTTGCTGCTGTCCGTTCTCTTTTCTCCCTCTAATGGTGCATTAGATATTTCCATTAGCAATCCAGTTTGGTGTAGAAGCCACAACTTCGCACATACGCAATTGTATCGGTTTTTCAGGTATAGCTGAGAGCCAATTTAATGTAAGGGTTAAGGTGTTGGCCTAGAAATTAGGGGACTGTGAGTTTTAGTCCCATTTTAGGCATGAAAGCTGGTTGGGTGACTTTGGGCCAATTATTCTCTCAACCCAATCCACCTCAAAGGTTGTGAGGAAAATAGGAGGAGGAAGGTATATTATGTAAGTTTGCAACCTTGAGTTACTTATCAAGTAATAAATGTGAGATAAAAATCAAATAAGAAAGAAAGAAAGGAAGGAAGGAAGGAAGAAAGAAAGAGAGAGAGAGAGAGAGAGAGAGAGAGAGAGAAAGAAAAAAGAAAGAAAGAGAGAAAGAAAAAAAGAAAGAAAGAGAAAGAAAGAAAGAAAGAAAGAAAGAAAGAAAGAAAGAAAGAAAGAAAGAAAGAAAGAAAGAAAAAAAGAAAGAAAGAAAGAAAGAAAGAAAGATTCATTTCAGGATATTCCAAATCTAATTTCTTCAGAAAGCTGCTTCCTTATCCACCCTAGCTGATGGTAAGACTACAAGAAGTGAACAACACAACAGAAACACACTTCAGTAGCTCTCAAAAACTTTCTGATGAATGTTGTTGACCTGACAGTTTTATACACACATTTTACATAAGGTTCTCAAAACTTTTATATAGTTTTCACGTTAGGTATCCTTTTATGACAGATACATTTTGAACTATTTATATTCCTCAAGACATGCCTACATCACAGGTATCACATCACAGCTTTTAGAAATGGAACTGAAGCAGTTGTTGAAAAAAAGCAAAGTTTAGATTTTTTTTAAGTTAGATGACAAGAAGGAACACTCCATAGTAGAGGTACTTTGGTGTACATGTGTGGGTATAAATTTTCTCTAATGTCCTATTTATTTCTCTGTGCACAAAGAACCTATCTGTAAATTAACAGGTGTTACATGTTCAAGATAAAAATTCAAGGCAAAAAAGGTGGCCATGGAACTAAAGAACTGTAGAATAGCAATCACATGATTCTTATTGGCTATTAACTTCATCTTGCTTTTTTATTTTGGATAGAATCAATGTTGATCAAACTGACATAAGTATAAAATACTGAATTAAGATTAAACATATAACTCAAACAATACATTTTCTAAAGACTGGGGGAATCAATTATGTTTTCTTTGCTACTACGCCTGAATGTTCTATATTGTTGGTGTCCATAGACAATATTTTTTTTTCTTTATTTGCTGTACTTCTGACCACACTTATCTTCTTTAAAGACAGGCAGTTATGCACTTAATAATGAGCCATTTGTATGTTTGGATAAATATAGGTGTAGAAAATCTCAAGTCAAGTGTAAATAGGCCATCCATTGATCTTTTAAAACACCTGTGGTTGGAGAATTAAATGACATGGATGAGCAGAATCTGACAGAGCAAGCTGGATCTAAAAATTGCTAGTTTGGGCTATCTGTAATATAAACCCAGTTCAATTGTTGTTTTGTTTCATAATATTTTTAAAAATGGAAGACTTTGATTTAAGTCACTTGTGATCAATGTAAGAGAACCCTGGTGTTTTGCAATTGGATTCTAACAGTCAATACACAGCAGGGATATCGATTCTGCTAACTTCACATGAAAACATATTTTCCAAACACTAACCTAAAACAAAATTTGATCTGTTTCATTGACAGATCAGAGAGCAAAGTGAGATTTTTTTTAAATTTTGCCTTTCTTTTTCATGTATCTTCAAATACTTTGGGTGTTCAAGGAAACAGTAGAATTTCAGCAAGTCTGAATCATGGATCCCAAAATTGGTTTGGTAGACCTTTGGGGGGGCTTGCCTAAAATAAAATATTATATAATATAAAACTTAGCTCAAAAAAGAAGATATGAAAGATAATAACATTGTGAGCAACACACGATAATCAAATCACTTTTTTTTTGATGAATTTAAATTGCAATCCCAACTAAGTCACATTCATCTCTTAATAATTTCTTGATGCCTTAATTTGGGGGTTTTCTGCAGAGGTCATTGTACTGTAGTGACGATAGTTGAACTGTGTTTATAGTAAGTTCTTCAGTCTACATAAAGGAAACATGAGACTAGACTGTTAAGAGTGCACTGATCACAATGGGAAAGGAGCATGGATGATTAAAAAAAAAAATGAAATATATTTTCAAGTCATCAAGCTGGGAGTCATCAAAAGCTTCAAAGTCCAAGTTGGCAACAGGCCTTGTGTAGTGTGGATCATACCTTTCCATCGCAGTCTGTTTACGTGTTACCGTTTTCAACTTTATGTCTCCGTACTCAACATTTCTAGTCTGCATAGCAACTACTTGCTGCAGAGGTTGGCAGGTGGAACATGTGGAGATTACTAGGCTGGTGTGCATGTGTTCATGTATGTATGAGATGTGGCCGTGATGCATTAGGTTGTCATGGTACCCTGCTAGGTAGCAGCTGTGGTGGCAAGGCATCCAACTGATGAGAGTGGTTGGCATGGCAACCTCAAGGGGCCTGTCTTTATTCTGCCCATACTTAAAGGTTCGAGTGGGGAAGGTCTTTCTTGGAGTGATTATCCTAGGACCACATCTGTTGGTTTGTCTATTGCCCTGAAGCACATGATGAGGCCCATCTTCAGCCACTGAGGTGCCTTCTGGAGGAGAGGGCGGCTCCTTAGATGCCAGGAGCCCTCTTCCCTCCTAAGAAGCGGGTTGCCATGGCGCCAAATTCAACGAAGATGCGGTTGCCATGACAGCGATGCAGAAGGCGAGATAGAAGGAAGCAACGCGCGTCGCGACCTCCAGACGCCAGGGGACGCTGCCCGGGGCAGAAGCGACGGAAGCGTAATAAGCCATAACGCGGAGTGGTCGCTCTATCATTCCCGTCCTTTACTCTATGGCATCTGTGCGAATTTCGGGCTTCGGAGTGGTGCGGCCGGTCGGCTGCAGCGGACTCGTTGGTGGGGTTAGGCCCGCCTCCTCTGGCGGAAAGATGGCGGCCGCCAGCGCTGTCGAGTGAACGGTGGGAGTTCGCCCCATCAGGAGCGAGTTGGAGCGGAAAGTATCGAGGTGGGGGTCTTCCCTTGCCGCATCCTCCCGGGATAGGCGTGGAAGCGCTGGCCCCGTTGCGTGGGGAGGGGGAATCACGCTTCTCCAGGCGTGGAGAAGCGTGTCTTTAAGAAGAGACTGGACAGCCACTTGTCTGAAATGGTGTAGGGTCTCCTGCTTGAGCGGGGGGCTGGACTAGATGACCTCCGAGGTCCCTTCCAAGTCTGTTATTCTGCCAAGAGACTGGGCAGCCCCTTGTCTGATATGGTATAGGGTTTCCTGCTTGAGCAGGGGGCTGGACTAGATGACCTCCTAGGTCCCTTCCAAGTCTGTTATTCTGCCAAGAGACTGGGCAGCCCCTTGTCTGATATGGTATAAGGTCTCCTGCTTGAGCAGGGGGCTGGACTAGATGACCTCCGAGGTCCCTTCCAGCTCTGTTCTGATTAAATTGATTGAAGATAGGGATGGATGGATGGATGTTGTGGGTGCTTCATCACTGGAGGTTTTTAAGAAGAGACTAGACAGTCACTTGTCTGAAATGGTGTAGGGTCTCCTGCTTGAGCAGGGGGCTGGACTAGAAGACCTCCGAGGTCCCTTCCAAGTCTGTTATTCTGCCAAGAGACTGGGCAGCTCCTTGTCTGATATGGTATAGAGTCTCCTGCTTGAGCAGGGGGCTGGACTAGATGACCTCCTAGGTCCCTTCCAAGTCTGTTATTCTGCCAAGAGACTGGGCAGCCCCTTGTCTGATATGGTATAGGGTTTCCTGCTTGAGCAGGGGGCTGGACTAGATGACCTCCTAGGTGCCTTCCAAGTCTGTTATTCTGCCAAGAGACTGGGCAGCTCCTTGTCTGATATGGTATAGGGTCTCCTGCTTGAGCAGGGGGCTGGACTAGATGACCTCCGAGGTCCCTTCCAGCTCTGTTCTGATTAAATTGATTGAAGATAGGGATGGATGGATGGATGTTGTGGGTGCTTCATCACTGGAGGTTTTTAAGAAGAGACTAGACAGCCACTTGTCTGAAATGGTATAAGGTCTCCTGCTTGGGCGAGGGGTTGGACTAGAAGACCTCCGAGGTCCCTTCCAACTCGATTCTGATTCTGGTTCGCTGTAGCCAAAGGGCTGCTCCGGCCTCTTTCACCTGTCCTTCGGGAAAAAGGGGCTTCAGTTGCCTCTTTGGGCTCCTCCTTAAGAAAACAAACTGGGCAAATGTCGATTAAAGCCGATCCCCGAATGTCAGCATCTTGCGAGCCACAAATATATTTCTTTCCTTATATATCAAACTTCTTAAACCACCCATCTCACTCATAGAGGTGCTCTGGGAGGTGTACAATTTAATTGATATAATAAAACATTTAAACCCAAAGAATTTAGGATTACTTTTTTAAAAAAAAGATTTAAAACAAAGTAATTGAAATATCTTCATAATCATTAAAATAACTGAAGGATGCCATGAACCCAAAGGACTTGTGGGAGTTGGCTTTTGTGGCCCTTAATTTCTCAGACCCAGTGGCCATGACATTTATATTTCTTCACCCTCATTTATATTTCTCTCAAGTGGGGGAATTCCCCTTAGTGGATTAGCTAGTTCTTTGTTAGTGGAACTGCCCACCTCTATAGGTGGCTACCTCTCTAAATTTCCTTCTTTCCACTTAGGTGGGATGAAGTCTGCAGAAAGGGGGAGTGCTGGCTGATTATTATTATTTTTTTCATTAAATTTATTTGTCATTTGGATACGTTTGCTGTCTTCAGTTACGTGCAAAAATAATATAGGCGGGATACAAATTAAATGAATACATTTATTTGCCACCCGTCTCACAGTTCGAGGCGACTCTGAGCGGCTTACAAATGTGAAAAAAAAAAATTAGGTGAATACAATGAATTAAAGAATGCCTTTTATTTATCAAGCTTGTATCCTGCCTTGCTTCCAGGAGGTTAAAGTGGCACATATATTGCTTCCTCCTCCAGTTTTCCCTGCAACAATTACCCTGTGAGTAAAGTTGTGCTAAAAAAGAATAACTGGCCCAAAGTCACCCAGTGAGTTTCTGTGCTTGAGGGTGGACTTGAACCTCCATCTTTTTGCTTCATTAGCTTTACTTACCTACTTGCCTAAGAAATTCTCTTAGGCCAGATCAGCTCCGTATGGTCTACCCTGACTTAAAGCAGACTTTCAGACAAGGTTCAGAAATAGTCCAAATGTAAGATATGTATTCCACCACTGAGTTGTTTCACATGTGCTTAAAAAAGAAAGGGGGAAAAGAACAAGAAACAAACTAATAACATTCAGGTTAAAGTCAGCTGAGATGTACTGCATTCTGCCCCAAATTTGGAAATACTAGGTAGAATGGTTGGGCTTGGATTTAAATTTGTATTCAGATTCTATTCAGTCCAATCTACCTCAATTTGTTACAAAGAAAAAAACAAATACAGGAAAAGCATCCTTAAAAGAAAGATGGAAATCAATGCTATTGCAGAGGCATTGCTACAATCTAACCCACTCACTCTTGTATCAGATTAGATCACATTTCATAAGAGTTTGAGTCAGTAGTTTGAACTGCTCTTTCTAATGGCCTACTTGAGTATATCATTGCTACTTCAAGTGGAATGGAATACTCCAAAAGAAGGATGGGCTCCCTCCCACTTTTTAGTCATTAGCTCTTCTGAGCAATTTGTAATTTACATTAAATATTGCCTTGTTTCATTTGGGAAACAAATTCCTAAATTGTAAAGTATTTCCTTAATTGTAAGTGTGATATTTTAAGCTCAGTTCATGTGATAGTAATTCTGGAAAACAATACAAAGTATCGGAGAATCTTGTAGCAGCTTAAAAATAGCATTTTTTTTTTGTATTTGTGTGTGTGCATGGGGCAGAAACCAGATGCTGAATTCATACTGTCACCACAGATTTGAATTGCTTTCCTTTTGTGAGAACACTAATGTGTTTCATCTTAACTAATAATAATAATAATAATAATAATAATAATAATAATAATAATAATAATAATAATAATAATAGTGATGATGGTGATGATGATGATAAAGTTGGAAGGGACCTTGGAGGTCATCTTGTCCAACCCCCTGTTCAGGCAGGAAACCCTATACCATTTCGGACAAATGGCTGTCCAGTCTCTTCTTAAAAATGTCCACTGTTAGAGCATTCACAGCTTCTGGAGGCAGGTTGTTCCACTGGTTAATTGTTCTAACTGTCAGGAAGTTTCTCCTTAGTTCTAGGTTGCTTCTCTCCTTGATCAATTTCCATCCATTGTTGCTTCTTGTCCTGCCTTCAGGCGCCTTGGAGAATAGCTTGACTCCCTCTTCTTTGTGGGATTTAAGACTAGATGTGGGTTTAAGACTGATGCCTCTTTTCCTGAATGTCCGCCTTCTCTCTACAGTTTTATCATCACTGCCTCCAAATGTTCCATTGCTTGACAACATGATATGCCCTGTGGCTTCCTCAGAGCCCAGTGTTCCTGGGACGTCCCCTATTTGAAGAAATTAGGATGGAACATGACAACCCAACCATCAGACCTCGTCGGATCCAGAACCAGAACGTCATTTACCGTTTAGAACGTCGAAGGATCACCTCTGGCAAAATTGGCACACATTGGCACCAGGTCCGCATTTTTCATCAGAACGTTTTCCCCAATTTTACCGTGGTCAACGTAGAGAAGCCGCCCTGCTTCTTACGAAAGTTTTCCCCCGATGGAAGATACTTCATTGCTTTCTCCTCAGATCAGACGTCTTTGGAGATCTATGAATATCAAGGATGTCAGGCGGCAGAGGATCTCCTCCAGGGCTATGATGGAGAGATCTTGGCCAATGGCAACGATCAGAGGTCCGTCAACATCCGTGGGCGGCTCTTTGAACGGTTCTTTGTCCTTCTTCATATCACCAACGTGGCCTCCAATGGGGAGCACTTGAACCGTGAATGTAGCTTGTTTACAGACGATTGTCGGTACGTCATTGTCGGTTCTGCTGCCTATCTGCCCGAGGAGCCCCATCCTCCCTTTTTCGAGGTGTACCGCAACAGTGAATCAGTGACTCCTAATCCCAGGTCTCCTTTGGAAGATTATTCTTTGCACATTATAGACCTTCACACTGGTCGGTTGTGTGACACCCGGACCTTCAAATGCGACAAAGTCATCTTATCCCACAACCAAGGACTCTACCTGTATAAGAATATCTTGGCTATTCTCTCCGTGCAGCAGCAAACAATTCACGTCTTTCAGGTAACGGCTGAAGGTACCTTCATTGATGTGCGAACTATAGGGCGCTTTTGCTACGAGGATGACCTTCTCATGCTCTCTGCTGTCTACCCAGAGGTCCAGCGGGATTCACAGACAGGAATGGCCAACCCCTACAAAGAGCCGTTCATCAATTCTCTGAAACACAGGCTGTTAGTCTATTTGTGGCGAAGGGCAGAGCAAGACGGGAGCGCCATGGCTAAAAGGAGGTTCTTCCAATATTTTGACCAGCTAAGGCAGCTCCGCATGTGGAAGATGCAACTGTTGGATGAGAATCATCTCTTCATCAAATACACAAGTGAGGATGTAGTCACACTGCGAGTGACGGATCCTTCACAGGTAGGAATATAGTGATTTTATGGCATGGGTTTTTTTTGGGTCTGGTTGTACGTGGTACACGAGTCCATCTGATTGAGCGGTATGCGAAGATGATGATAAATAAAATAATTTTCAAACTTAGTAGCCACTATTAGTCCTGTCTCCCACGGTTCTATCCAGTTTCCTTTCAAAACCATCGTTGCCTCATTTGCTGGCAGAAAAAGTCTACAGTTTTTGTCTGTAGAACAAATAATTGTTTACAATTATTGTTTCTGGACCTCTCCACGTTTATGAAGGACTACAAATTTTAAAGTAGGAGAGAAAGAAAAACTCTTATCCA
>NW_015387847.1:184811-187250 GCF_001527695.2 Protobothrops mucrosquamatus
ATTGAACAGTTTAAGCAAAAGACAAACACAATGAAAACAACAAAGTTTTATTAATTTTTTTTTTATTAATTTAATTAATCAAGTGGCTGGATAGTAGCAGCAGGCATAAACATCAGGAACAGGAACTTTACCAGTTCAAAAATACAAACCACATTATTTGGTTGTTTTAGAACAAAAACAAAGCTTATCTATATGAACCGGAGTCGGAGTCGGTGCATTGTTTGCCGACTCCGACTCCGACTCCAGGTACCCAAAATTTCCTCCGACTCCTCGACTCCGACTCCGACTCCACAGCCCTGATTAGGACCAATTCAAACAATGCTCCACCAAAGGACCAATACATTTTAGTCTTCTAAAGAAAGAAAACCCTGGTTGATAGGACTTCCTGAGGGCTTCATAAGATGATTGCAAGAATGCAGAAAGAACCTGACACTCAAATGGGGGACGGGGAGGAAATGAACGGTGCTGGATAAATTAACCCCAGTTTTAAAGAAACGACGGAGAAACATAACCTTAGTTTTTCTTACAATTTTATTAGCAGGTGTGTAACATTCACAACAATGTAAACTATAGCTTCTTTTAAAGAAAAGGGAGAAAAAAAAGATTCTCAAGAGGCAGTGTTCCAAAAACCTAAGTTACAAGTCTCTAGAGGTGCAGAAATGTGATCAAGATTTTGGCTTCGTCTGCAACCTATTTTCCTAAGGGAAAAATTCTTTACCACTGCTTTAGGTGACTCTGTCAAATCAAAACATACCTTTTCGCCATTCTTAGATAAGAATGCCAGTAATTCAGAAGGAATAGTTAATGGCACTCATCCTTTCTTTTCCAAACCAGCGGGAGATCCCAAACAGCGCAGTGTTTACAGGCGGCAGCAGAGCGCAGAATGCCACTTCAATGACTCATCTCGGCATGTTAGAAATATTAAGACAGCAGAAGAAAATTACTGCCCCCCCCCACAACCCCTTCCCAAATAAGTCCTACAACTCTCACCTTTCTGCATATACCGAAGGAATAATCAGCTGCCAGCTCACACCTGACTGGGGGAAAAAAAATGAAAAGGGGAAAAAAAAAACCATTTCCCAGCAGGAACCGAAATTAAATCTTCTTCTCTGAGAAGAAAAGCAAAATCACGCTCGGCAGAGGAAAAGGAGAAATAGGACACCGAGTGTCCAGTTGGAAAGAAACAAAGCCTTGGAGGAATTTCACCTGGCTTTGTAGACGATTTGACAGTGGTTAATCCCCAAGTTAAATTTGCTCTCCTTTCAGACGATGGCAAATGCGAGGGATTAGTGACCACAGGAAGGGTTCTTCCTTGGCCCAGCCACAAAACAAGCATCTCTTTTTGGTTGCCGGGCGGAGGGGGGTTTGGGGAGTTGGCGCGCGCACCTGGTCGCTGCCTCTTCTGCCCACCTGGCCTCCATTTCTGCTTCCTCCTTCTCAGCCTTCCTTTTTTGTGGTGTACAATATGGTGACCACCGAGGTGATCGCCGTCTTTGAGAACACGTCCGACGAGCTGCTGGAACTCTTTGAGAACTTCTGTGACCTCTTCCGCAACGCCACTCTCCACAGCGAGGCTGTTCAGTTCCCGTGCTCGGCCTCAAGCAACAATTTTGCCAGGCAGATCCAGCGCCGGTGAGCCTCATGCTTTTCTGTTAACCCCCCCCTTCCTTCTGCTCCCCCCCCCCCGGCCAGGGGTTCCACAAAACCAGCAAAAGGGAAGGGGCTAAAGCTAGACTTCAGGTTCAGCTTCCCCCAGATGGACTGGATTTGTCCTCATGTCTTCAAGTAAATGTATCTGAAGGGTGGCCCAGGCTTTGGGTAGCTGAGTCTTATTTATTATTTACTTTATTGGACAAGTGCTGGTCTGAAGTGGAATAGAATAGAATGGAATGGAATGGAATGGAATGGAATAGAATAGAATAGAATAGAATAGAATAGAATAGAATAGAATAGAATAGAATAGAATAGAATAGAATAGAATGGAATAAGCAATAGGATATAGAATAGGATATAGAATAGAATAGAATAGAATGCAGAATAGAATAGAACAGAACAGAATAGAATAGAATAGAATAGAATGCAGAATAGAATAGAACAGAACAGAATTAGAACAGAACAGAATAGAATGCAGAATAGACAGATTGTAGAATAGAATAGAATAGAATAGAATAAGCAATAAGATATAGAATAGGATATAGAATAGGATATAGAATAGAATAGAATAGAATCAGAGTTGGAAAGGACCTTGGAGGTCATCTAGTCCAACCCCCTGCTCAGGCAGGAAACCCTATACCATTTCAGACAAATGGCTGTCCAGTCTCTTCTTAAAAACTTCCAGTGTTGGAGCATTCACCGCTTCTGGAGGCAGGTTGTTCCACTGGTTAATTGTTCTCACTGTCAGGAAGTTTCTCCTTAGTTCTAGGTTGCTTCTCTCCTTGA
>NW_015387847.1:187471-191438 GCF_001527695.2 Protobothrops mucrosquamatus
CCTATACCATTTCAGACAAATGGCTGTCCAGTCTCTTCTTAAAAACTTCCAGTGTTGGAGCATTCACCGCTTCTGGAGGCAGGTTGTTCCACTGGTTAATTGTTCTCACTGTCAGGAAGTTTCTCCTTAGTTCTAGGTTGCTTCTCTCCTTGATTAGTTTCCACCCATTGCTTCTTGTCCTGCCTTCAGGCGCTTTGGAAAATAGCTTGACTCCCTCTTCTTTGGGGGAAACCCCTGAGATATTGGAAGACTGCTATCATGTCCCCCCTCGTCCTTCTCTTCATTAGACTAGACATACCCAATTCCAGCAGCCTTTCCTTATATGCTTTAGCCTCCAGTCCCCTAACATATTTCTCTCAAAAAGATACCAAAGATTTGTCACAGTTAAACTTCAGTCCTTGTATGAACTCACGATTCTTATTTGTCTGATTTCCTCCCCCCCCCACCCAAAGCTAACATATAGTACCAGGTGGGTGGAAGGGAGGAGATGTGTTTTTTTATGCTGTTTCTTTCAGCTTTATAGCCCTCACCTTCTCTGCTTCAGTTTCAAGGACACCATTGTCAATGCAAAGTACGGGGGACACACAGAGGCTGTGCGACGGCTCCTGGGTCAGCTTCCCATCAGCGCACAATCGTACAGTGGCAGCCCTTACCTTGACCTCTCTCTCTTCAGCTATGATGACAAATGGGTTTCGGTCATGGAACGTCCCAAAACATGTGGTGACCACCCAATCAGGTACAATGCCACAATGCCTCGATTTCCATCGTTACATTAGAAAGAACAAGTCGTTGCACGTCGTTCGATAGGAGACAGGTAACCATAAGGTTTACGTCTCATTAATCGGGGAATTAATAGGGTCCCTGGCTTGATCCACCATAGGCTGCAGGCAGTCCTCAACTTAACGACCACAGTTCAGCCCCCAAATTTATTTTGCCAGGTGAGGAATTTGTCAGCGGAGTTTTGCCCCATTTTGCAACGGTTCTGGCCACACTTGTTATAAATGAACCACGGCAGTCGTTAAGTTAGTCCGACGGTGGTTAAGTGAATCCGGCTTCCTCATTTTATTCGGCTTGTCAGAAAGTCGCAAAAGGGGGAATCACGTGTCCCCGGGACACTTCAACCGTCGCAAATTCGAATCAGTGGCCAAAGCGTCTGAATTTTGATCCCGTGACCGTGGGGATGCTGCAGCAGCCGTAAGTGTGAAAAACGATCGTGCAGAAGCCATTTGTTTTTCAGCGCCCTCGTAACTTCGAACGGTCCCTAAACAAAACTGCTGTAAGTCGAGGACTACCTGTATTCTTACGTTTAATTTAGTGTGGTTTTATTCAGCTCTTTGGTCCCCCCAAAAAGGCTGCCAGACTTGTTTACCCAATGCCCAAAGTGAGATAGGTCTTCTTGAGCTTCCAGATCCAAACGTCGTCCCATAGCGAAAGTTGGTGAGGAAGGAAAAGACAATAGATTCCAATGCCTTCCCTCCCACCCACCCCCCACCCCCCCGTTACAGTTATCTGGTTGCAAGTGAAGCTGCGTAGCGAGTCAACCGTGACACTTGGCTTGACTGAAGAATTCTGGGAGTTGAAGTCCACAAGTCTTAAAGTTGCCACGGTTGGAGACCACTGGTCTAGAGTCTTCCTCCCTTTCGATCTGCTTTCAACAGCCACCGTTATCGTTTTCCCTACCTGACGGAAGTTTATGCCCCATCTTCTAGGTCAGAGGTCCCCAACCTTTGGGGCACCAGGGACCGGTTCCGTGGAGAGAGGTTTTTCCACGTACCAGAGGGTGCCTGGTTTTGTGTGGCGCCTGCATCCCGCGGATGGGGACTTTGCTTGTTTGTTTGGACTGGTTGCTGGCATGCCGCGACCGGGTACAGGTCCACGGACCGGGGCTTGGGGACCCCTGTTCTACTTCCCAGTTCTATCTGTTCCTCATAAACTGCTCCAATGCCAATTCTCAACCCTTGTGGCACCCAACAAATGAGCTAATTTGATTGTCTCCCTTTAGGCCTTTCTTTATTGACATGCTTGAGTTCCAGCATAGGTCTCCATCCCAAGGCTTCTGCCTTTTTGCCACTCTTTGCCAAGAGTTCTTCTCTTTTTACTCTCGTGCTGGGCTGGACGGAAGACGGCAGGTCTTTTGCCACCCCGTTCCCCACCCACCTTAAACCCGCTGCCAGGAGATTTCTTAGCTGTCCCCTAGCCTGGGCCATTAGGATGAGCAAGAAAGCCTGCTGTTGACAGTTGAAGGGCCAAGACTTCAGCAGGCTGGAAAATGTCAAAAGGAAGCTTTTGGGGGAGGAGGGTTTTAGAAGCCAAACAGTATGGCAGGTAAAGTGTTCCCTTTTTTATAACAATTGGCCCCCGGGGGGAGGAGTGCTCTCCATTACCGTTCTTATTGGCACGCGTCTTGCATTTCGGTACCTTTAATTTTATTTTTTTTTCTCTGCTGCGTGCAAGGCAGTGCAAATGGCCTCTTGATTGCGGAGCACTTTTCCAAAAAAAAAAAAAAAATAGATTTTAAAAAATTACGAGACAGAGCCCTATCTTGGGAGATTACAGGGCACTTTTCTTGAGTAGGGCAAAATTGCCCTGAATTAGAATGGGAGGCAGAAAAACTCACAAAACGAAGTTTGCTCTCCTTCCTGGGTTTTTTTTTTTTGTTGTTGTTGTGTGTGTGTGTTTTTGTTCCCCCCCCCCCCTTCACCTACCAGCTTCACTTCCTGGAGAGAAAGGAGCCATTTACAAAGTCAGGCTAGCCAGATTGTTGCCCCTCTCCCTCTTTTTCTTTTTTTTTTTCCTTTTTTTTGTCTCTGAATTTGTCAGGCCAGCCGGAGGCTTTTAGGAGCAGAATATAAATAATGAGCGTTTAGAAAGAATGTGCGTGAATGAATGAATGCATGCAGCAGGCCACATTATGAAACCTGGAGGGTATATACTTATCCTGAGAGCATCCTCTTTCCCCCACCCTGCCTGCCTGCAGCCGAATGGTGTGTATATTTTGAAGGAAGGGGAGGTGTGTAATCTGCACATTAAGGGTTTGAGCAGAGAGGAGGATGCTGTGAAAATACTCACCTGCAAAAAAAAAAAAGAAAAGAAAAAGAAGGGAGAAGCAACCAGGAGATCAGGGTCAGTCTGTCTCTTTTATCTCCGTTTTATGAAGCTGTATTTTTTTTTAAAAAACCCAATTCCTCACGGCGTCCTTCTCGTGCTCAGCTCTCCTGCAAGGGTCTAGCTCAGGGGTAGGCAACCTCGGCTCTTTTATGACTCGTGGACTTCAACTCCCAGAATTCCCGAGCCAGCCGTGCTGTCCGTGAGTCATCAAAGAGCCGAGGTTGCCTACCCCTGGTCTAGCTGAATATCTGCGGTCGGAAGCCAAGGTTTGACAGCTTCCAAGCGCAGACTCGATTTGTATAGGACTGAGCTGGATAGTGGACAGTCCCTTTGGCCCTGAGGGTCTCTCTGCTTCACTTGACTTTACTTTTTTCCCCTTAGCCCCAGGCGTGTCAAACTCGTGACGTCGCGCGACGTAGCGGAGCTTTTTCGCCCTTGCTGGCAACGGGGTGGACGCGGCTCCGGTATGATGAAACCGGCCTGCGGGCCGGCAGTTTGACACCCCTGCCTTAGCCCAACATCGCTCACGGTCCTCTTATTGGGGGAGGGAATTTTAAATACGCTGCCTTGAGCTGCTAGAGGAAAGGCAGGATCTGAGCAACAATGGATAATAACGTGCTTAAATTCCATCACCAGCTCGTCTGGTAAAAAGGCAAACTTTCTTTTTTTTTTTAATTGAAACTTTTTAAATAGAGGTGTTTGAATGGTCTTGTCCCGTTCCCTGTTTTTTGTCTTTACCTTGGTCAAAATAGCAGGGTCTCTTTCTTTGCTTAACTGAATTGCATGAGATTGATGTTTATTGAGTTCCATGTGCCTAAAGACTGGCCATCCAGCATCTTCTCTCTCTCTCTCTCTCTCT
>NW_015387847.1:192297-211994 GCF_001527695.2 Protobothrops mucrosquamatus
TCTCTCTCTCTCTCTCTCTCTCTCTTTTCCCATTCACAGATTTTATGCCCGAGATTCTGGTCTGCTGAAGTTTGAAATCCAAGCGGGACTTCTGGGTCGACCCATCAACCATACTGTCCGGCGCCTAGTGGCATTTACCTTCCACCCTTTCGAACCCTTTGCTATCTCTGTGCAGCGGACTAACGCAGAGTACGTTGTCAACTTCCACATGAGGCATAGCTGCACGTAGTTTTGCTCCGCTGTGGACACTGAATAGAGACATTTTATTATTTTTTTCCACGGATACCCCAAAGCCAACGTCAGGCTGACGGAAACCAAAACACTAAGCCTCTTTGGAGGGGTGCTGTTTCAGCCCTGTGAGGTTTGAACCTCACGGGCACGATGGTGCTGATGAATCCCATAGCCGTCTCAGAGTTCTTTTTTTCTCAGGTGTGAGTCATTGTCATTCAGCACAAACCAAACGGATTATTTTGTAAAGTTCTCTGCTCTGATACTTGACTTGTTACTACGTCTGCTCCTCCTCCTCCTGCCTTTTATTGGGGTGGGGTGGGGTGGGGGGGCCTTCAGCTGAATAAGCAACAGGAAACCCACTTGTAGCAAAGCATTTATTATTTTCCCCTCTCTTGTAATAGAGGGATAAAAGTCCTCCCATCACTCTTTCAAGAAGGCTGGCTGGTATCCTTAGTGGGAGATAGGGAGATGGTGCCTGCTTTTATGCAGGCAGGGAAGATAATGGGATAAACCCAAAGGTGCTTTTTCACGAGGCCACTGGACTTCCTTGTTTTTCTTTGAAGACGTTTCGCTTCTCATCCAAGAAGCTTCTTCAGCTCTGGACTGGATGGTGGGGGAATGGAAGGATTTATACTCCTTGCAGACAGCTGGTCATTTGTATTCTTTTAGAGAGCCACTTGGAGGTTTACCTGTGTCCTCGGGGTCACTGGA
This sequence comes from Protobothrops mucrosquamatus, assembly GCF_001527695.2. Taxonomy (NCBI): domain Eukaryota; kingdom Metazoa; phylum Chordata; class Lepidosauria; order Squamata; family Viperidae; genus Protobothrops; species Protobothrops mucrosquamatus. Next base: position 193,240 of record NW_015387847.1, read on the forward strand.
GCAGTGCAGATGGGTGTGGAGCCTTCGTGGCTGCAGGATGCTTTCTGCCCTGTGTCCCTTCCTTGTTGAAGACCGGCACAGGCTGTTGGGGATGGGTCTCTCTTGTCTGCATCTCAAACTGAAGCGCAAACGGTTCCCTTAGTCTGCAATGTTTTCTGGAAATCCGTTCATACTCCCTCGCCATTCAAAGGGTGAAGCTTGTTGGATGAGAAGCGAAACGTCTTCAGAGAAGAAACAAAGAAAGTCCAGTTGCTTCCTGAAAAAGCACCTTTGGGGCAAGCGTGGCCTGGATGACGGAGAATCTCCATAGACATAATGGGAGAAAATACTCTTATATAAACACTTGGGAGGGACCTTTTAATCCCCTATCTCTCTCTTTAGATGAGATTGTAACCCATGAAGGGGTTTGTGCTGCCTAAGTTCTGTTCTGTGAAAAACTGTACTGCTAACCTAGTGTGTCCGTCTTCCAGGGGTCAGGGGTCCAGGATGTAAAAAAGGTGTTGACACTCTAGAAAGAGGACAGAGAAGAGCAACAAAGATGATTAGGGGACTGGAGGCTAAAACATATGAAGAACGGTTGCTGGAATTGTTTATGTCTAGTTTAACGAAGAGAAGGACGAAGGGGGACATGATAGCAGTGTTCCAATATCTCAGGAGCTGCCATAAAGAAGAGGGAGTCAAGCTATTCTCCAAAGCACCTGAAGGCAGGACAAGAAGCAACAGATGGAAACTAACCAAGGAGAGAAGCAACCTAGAACTAAGAAGAAATTTCCTGACAGAACAATTAACCAGTGGAACAACCTGCCTCCAGAACCTGTGAATACTCCAACACTGGATGTTTTTAAGAAGAGACTGGACAGCCATTTGTCTGAAATGGTATAGGGTTTCCTGCCTGAGCAGGGGGTTGGGCTAGATGTCCTCCACGGTCCCTTCCAATTTTATTATTATTATTACTGCAATGTCATGCAGTTGCATTATGTGCCTACTTGACTCATACAGGCTTGAAATGAGGAAATTGTTAACTTGGGTTGGCAGTGGGAGGCTGCATCCCAGATGTAGCATAGCCTGCTTGGAAATCCTTGGTTTCATATTGTGAGCCTCCCAGAATCGTTTGCTGAAATGGGCGGCTATAGAAGTGGAACCAAACCAAATCAAACCAAGCAATCAATAAATAAGTGAATAAGTTAAAATAAAACAGCCCTCTTCCCTGCCTTTAGTCGACTCGCAGCCAGGTTGAAGGATGGGCCCGTTTTAGGTACGTATCTTAACATTTCTCTTTCCTTAAATTCGGTGCCAGTGCTACTCTCTGTCTAGGCCAGGGGTAGGCAACCTTGGACTTCAACTCCCAGAATTCAACTCCCAGAACCTTGGACTTCAACTCCCAGAATTCCTGAGCCAGCATGGCTCAGCATGGAAACCTCTCCCTTTCCCCTCAGCATGGCTGGCTCAGGTATTCTGGGAGTTGAAGTCCACGAGTCATAAAAAAGAGCCAAGGTTGCCTACCCCTGGTCTAGGCAGTTCTCAGCAGGAGACAAGAATTTCAAAAATTACACCTGTGAGGCCATTTTCAGATGCTCAGAATTATAGTCTTTTGTCTTTGACCCAGTTCAGTAAAATAAAAGTAACACGAAGGTAGAGGGTGTTTGTTCTTTGAGTGCCCTTTCTTTCTCTTGCTGCGTTTCAAAGGAAACAGCTGAATGGGCAAAGCTGGATGGACGTGCAAGGAGGACTTTGATAGCTTTTGGCTCTTATTAGCACTCGAAAAGTTCCCGTGAAATCATCTGAAGCGGGTCGACGCCAACATTTCTTCGCCAATATTAAGCGCCCAGTTCTGAAATTGCCTTGTGAGTTGAGTCACCTGGTAAGGCAAGGCAAAACAGATGTCTGGTTGGATGCCCATGGACATCACATGCTAAGCTTCTCCACAGATAGTTGTAAAGATATAAAGATTTCCTTTGACTTCAGCGTAATTCCCAAGGACTACCCAAATATGCCTACATTACTGTCTTAGCAACAGTACGGTTCATTCTTCTAGGATTTTTTTCTCCCTCCTTCAGTTTCAACTTCTGAGAACAGCCTTGAAATATCCTGGTGATCTCTAATTTAAGCCCTAATTAGTTGTTGATCTTAATTGGCTTTTTTTCCCCCGATATCACCTGTGGTTGGCGAGGTGCTACCTCCCGAGGTTTAACGTTGGGTTAAATAAGACATAATTGCCTTTATTTAATTCCAGACAAAAGGCAGCAGTTTAAAAAAAGAAAGAAAGAAGAAGAAGCGCTAAAAGGAAATCAATATAAATACATTTGGGTTTGCAAATTGGAGGAGATGGTAGTTTGCCGAAGAGTGGTCGAATCCCAGTCAGCTGTAGACCAACCTATAAGTCACTGTTTTACAAAAGATAAAGATTTGAGTTCACGTGAGATGTACATTGGAAATTAAATGAGACAAATGATAGCTTAGATCACCATTGGTTGACTCCATGTTATTTAGTATTTTGTTTTTACTGTTGGTTGGAGCTGAAATGACTAAAGCAGCGAAGTGGAATACTATCTTTCCAAGAAGCCCAAACAACTGCTTTTGGAAAAGGCATGAGGTGAACAAAACCCGCTGTTCAAAACTGGAGCTTACGGTCCCCTAAAGAGATAGACGTTCTGGGAGGTTTCTCTTTAAAACGTGCTTGAATTGGCTTTGATTTTTAAGTGGTATTATTAAGAAGGAGTTGCTTGTATCTCCTCTCCACATGCTGGCTTCCTGATCAAAACCAGCCTCCAAATATTTGGTCAGACTTTCCAGCATCACGTGTTTGTCACAAAAACTCAGGGGAGGGTGTCCCTTGAGGTCTGCTTTTTTTTTTTTATTTAAAGAAGGAGCTTCATTAATTTTGTAGGCACGATGAATTGATACAGCTAGAGCATAATTTTTGTAGCTCAGGGTTGAACTGTGGGGTCCTTGGTGCTCTCTGAGCTTGCTGGTTTTCTTGCAGAGGTTTCATTACCCAACTTGGTAACATCATCTGTGCACTGATTAGGTTACCAATAAAGGAGAATATTTGTAGCTCAGGATTGAAATGAGGGATGGCCACTGAGGATGTTACCTAGAACAAGCAAGCTCAGAGAGCAACAAGGACCTCACAATCCTCCTCCTTTTCCTGTTCCTCCTCCTCCATTCTTCAAATCCCACTCCCATCTAGCACTGGTGATGTTACCTAGTTGGGTAAGGAAACGTCTGCAAGAAAACAAGCAAGCTCAGAGAGCACCAAGGACCCCTCGCTGATTATGTTACCTAATTTGCTAATGAAACATCTGCAAGAACACTACCAAGCTAAGAACACCAAGGATCCTACAATGGAGTGAATTTTGGATTTGTTCTATTGCTGTCGCACTATAATTCCAAGGAAGGGGACGTGGATAAAGAATTCTGAAGGCAGCCCTTAGTGCATGCTGACCTTTAAACAGCAGCGTAAATGCAAAGTACAGATAGCCCTCATCTTAACAACCATAATTGTATTCCAACCCAGTCCTTTCCCCGTTGCTTCCTGTCCGGCTGTGATCGGGGTTTGCGAAAGAGCCACGACACTGGCTGTGTGTACAAGAGAGAATAATAAACCTGGCTTAACAAAATATACCTCTTGAGTTCCCCTAACGTGATGATGAAACAAACTGTGGCTTACTATGATGAGCTGATTCACACAACATAGAAGGTAATGGGTTCCTACAACGTGCTGAACTACAAGCTGCTCAAATCTCTTTTAGCCTAGTCTAGTGAACTGTTCACTCTTGTCGGCTGAAGGCTTACAACTTTGTAGAAAAACGGACCTCCCTCTTCTACTCTCTTTCCACACTGCCTTCCTGGGATTAAAGATACAGCTTTCAAATCAGGTAGCCCTCTCCTCCATAAGCCTGTTAAGCCCTCGCTGAAAATTGCCTTTGTTGACAATGAACTCTGAGGTTCCCCTGTTGTGTCTGTTGATCTTGAATTTGCAAGGAGCAGTGATAGGGAAGAGGAACGCCAGTAGGCGCAGTAAACACAGCAGACAATGTAAGCAGGTTCTAAAACCTGATGCTGGTAGGACCTGGAATAGTTCATTCAGATGTGCAATTTGTCTCTTGAGCCTGCTGTCATTAAGCAACGGACCTGCTTACATGAAAAGCTTTATAGGTGGAAGGTTGGAAACCGGTCCGTCTGGAACCTACAATTTCTAGAGAAATAGAGAGAGACCCTTAGTAAAAACATATTCCAGCTGCTTTCAAGGGTGATAGATAATTAGATATTAAGTGTCTTGTTAGTCTGGAACATCAGGAAAACACAAAGCCAAGCAGAGCATAATTATATAAACTCCGGTTTCCTTCTGCTACGGGTAATTAACTATTGTGTTGGAGGTTTTATTCTTGTCAGGGATGAAGTTTCTACTCAAGTCATCTCTTGAGAGTTTTCTGCCAAGACTTAGAGAGCTATGAAGTTTTGTTCACCCCAGATCTTTCAGCTGGTAGTAAGGAACATTTAGACAAGTTCTTGCTGTCCATACGAGTGACCGTCCATTTAAATCTCCAGTTGATTTTTTCCAAACACCAACCGCAGAAGTGAATTGAGCCGGCACAAGTCGAAGAAGGCCTGGACTGAGTCAAGATGACTTAGGGGCACCTGCACAACCCTCAAACTGACTCAGAAGATCAATTAAGAAGAGGCGAAGCTGGCAGGGGCCTATCTGAACAATGGTCCTGCCTCCCATTGAGTGGCTCTTAAGCGCCCCCGGAATGCTTAAAAGATGGCAACTCGGAAAGTAAGGTTGCTTTTAGAAAGTGCCCTGGGAGAAGATCAAGGGAGACTGTGGTTTCTTTACTCATGCCGATGCTGGCTGGCGTGGAGCTCTTGACAATTGCAGTATCCATGGCAACGGGAAGAGAAAGCCCTGCCAAATCCGCTGTCCAGACGGAAGAAGTGAGGTGTTGGTGATGTTGGTAACTGTAAAGCAAAAACAAAACAACACAGCCAAGGTTACTGGTCTATTCTCTTTGCAAAAAAAAAAAAAAAAAAAGCACGTTTCTGGTACACATCCTCACTGTGCTCCCCAAACGTGCCTAAATCTAGTTGTTGACCGAATTCATGGATTGGCTTTGCCCGTTATATTCAATCGTAAACTAACCAAGAAGAAAGGGACTGGTGATTGTCAGCTGCCAGAACTTCCACCGTGAGTAAACATCGCAGACTCCCTAACCCTCTCCGCCCTACGCTAAATAAATAAATAATAATAAACGAACCACCTTAGATTAGGTCCACCAGACAGACTACAAAAAAACTAAGCAGGTTTAACCAGGCTTAGCCTGTATGAAAACAACAGCCAGGTGCAGGCAGTCCTCAATCCTCAATCACATTTGAGCCCAAGAGCCATGTTGCTAAGTGAGAAATTTGTTTAGTGAGTTTTGCCCCATTTTAGGACTTGTCTTGCCACGTTGGTTGAGCCAATCACTGCAGATGTTAAGTTAGTCACACGGGGGTTAAGCGAATCTGGCTTCCCCATGGACTGTGCTTGTCAGAAGGTCACCAAAAGGAGATAACGTGACCCCCGTAGGACACTGTAACTGTCATAAATGTGAGTCGGTTGTCAAGCATCCGAATGTAAATCACGTGACCCTGGGGATGCTGCAACGGTCGTAAGTGTGAAAAATGGCGATAAGTCACCTTTTTCCAGTGCCGTTATAATTTCGAACGGTCACTAAGCAAGCTGTTGACAGCCAAGGACTATCTGTACTCTATCTACTTCAGGGGTCCCCAACCCCCGGTCCGTGGACTGGCACCGGGCCGCGGCATGCCAGCAACAGGTCCGCACAAACAAGCAAAGCCCCATCCGCTGGATGCAGGCAGCACACAAAACCACACACCCTCCGGTCCGCGGAAAAGTTTTCTCCATGGAACCGGTCCCTGGTGCCCAAAAGGTTGGGGACCTCTGCTCTACTTGACCTGGTTAAGCAAGGTCTGTGACCATGGCTATAGCCAAGCTTGGAACTGCACGGGCTACATCCTGTACATTCTGCATTTTAAAACTAGCCACTCACCAACTGCAGACCTTTCAAATACAGGTCTAACGATCTGCAACAGCCTCATTTGCTACGATTAATGAAAAGTGCTTCCGCGGAGCAAAGGTTTCGTTTGAACAGGCCTGTCCTCTAGTCTCAAGCCATGCAAAGCTCTTACTAAGTGGCAAACCTGGTGATCTACTCCAAGCAAAAGCCCCAAATTGTACTGTCCCTTTGTTTCATCCAAAGGTGTGTGACTGCTTTGAAGCTAAGGACCACATTTAATTCTTGAACGATAGGCAGTGGTTGCTCCCCAAACACTAGGGGAGGCCAGAGCAAATCGATTTAAATTTAAATTAAACTAAACCAAACGCAGCTGATATGTTTATTTCCCAGGTATCCAGTAGTTTTCTTCTTTTATCACATAAAAAAACCCAACAACAGCCTAGTGACGTTTGGAGAAGTTCCAAGAGCTGGAGCTATATATAATTTTGATCTGAGTGTATCCAGCCTCGGGATTTCAGATTGTGCATCTTTGAATTAATTAACTCTCAAGATCTCCGGGCAAGAGCAATTAGATCACCAAATAATTGATTTCTTGGTTCTGATGTGTAACTTAATGGGGCTCCCCACCCTAACCCTCTGCCAAATTTAAGAGAGGGATTTTGCTGATAATTACGCTTGGCAAATAGGAAGCTCCTGAAGGATGCGGTAGATGGCAAAACGTATACGCTTCCTGCGATCCAAGTTAATTGGAAAAAACATTTAAATGAGGAAAGTCTGAGAACAGCTTGGGAGGTTGATGAGATCATGGACGAGGGGCTTATCTGTACCTTGGACACAATGGTTTCTTTTTCCAGAGAGAAATGGCAAACATCTGCCTACCTCCTGTCCTTGTTCCGAATAATCCAAAGTAGGGAGGTGTTTTGTTATACGTATCTGGGAGACGATGAATCCCCACCAAATTCTGCCTGGAATTTGAGGGCTGACAAACCTGTAAACGGATAGTCCTCGACTTAACATTTCATGTAGTAGTAGTAGTAGTAGTAGTAGTAGTAGTAGTAGTAATAGTAATAATAATAATAATAATAATAATAATAATAATAATAATAATAATAATAATAATAATAATAATAATAATAATAATAATAATAATAAAAAAGTTGGAAGGGACCTTGGAGGTCATTTAGTCCAACCCCCTGCTCAGGCAGGACACCCTATACCATTTCGGACAAATGGCTGTCCAGTCTCTTCTTAAAAACTTCCAGTGTTGGAGCATTCACCGCTTCTGGAGGCAGGTTGTTCCACTGGTTAATTGTTCTAACTGTCAGGAAGTTTCTCCTTAGTTCCAAGTTGCTTCTCCCCTTGATTAGTTTCCATCTGTTGCTTCTTGTCCTGCCCTCAGGTGCCTTGGAGAATAGCTTGACTCCCTCTTCTTTGGGGCAGCCCCTGAGATATTGGAACACTGCTATCATGTCACCTCTCACCCTTCTCTTCATTTAACTAGACATACCCAATTCCAGCAACCGTTCCTTATATGTTTTAGCCTCCAGTACCGCTTTACAAAGCTCTAGTATGACCACACCTGGAATACTGCAGCCAATGTTGGCCACCATGTCACAAAAAAGATGTTGGGAGTTTGGAAAAAGTTCAGAGAAGAGCAACTAAAACGATTAAAAGCCTGGAGACTAAAACGTATGAAGAACGGCTGCAGGACTTGGGTTTGGCTAGTCTAAAGAAAAGAAGAAATAGGGGAGACACAAAGAAGAGGGGGGTCACATTATTCTGCAAAGCACCAGAGGGCAGGACAAGAAACAATGGCTGGAAACCGACCAAAGAGAGAAGCAACCTGGAATTAAGGAGACAGTTCCTTACAGTGAGGACAATTAACCAGTGGAACAGCCGGCCTCCAGAAATTGTGGGCGCTCCATCACTGGAGATTTTTAAGAAGAGGCTAGACAGTCGCTTGTCTGAGGTGGTATAGGTTCTCCTGCTTGAGCAGGGGGCTGGACTAGAAGACCTCCAAGGTCCCTTCCAGCTCTATTCTATTGTATTCTATATTATGTTTTCTCTTTATCCAGAGACCTGCCACTACAGAGCCTGCAACGAACTCAGAGCTAAGCCATGAACGTTTGAGCAAACAAAACACCGATGTTTTCCAGTTTGCACTTCACAAGTAAGGTTGATTCCTTTAAGCTGCCAGGTCTCTGACTTAAGCCAAGCCCTGTAACAGGCACCAGGCTCAGTTGTTAAGTTTTATTGTATTTTTCCATTCTCCTGTTTTTCAATCACAGTTTGATCGGCAAACGTTAACAGGTGGCACTATGTGTAATCCTTCGTGCAGTGCTTGACTGATTGTGTTTGCAGGACACGGTAACTACGGTTTACTGAACTAATTCAATTGCTCGGGTCTGTAGAACACCCTGAGTCACAAACTAGCCGGATCCCATTTTAGACTCGCACGTTGTGAGAATATGGCTACGAGGCTAGTTAGTTAGTTCAGGGAAATGACACTGCGGTTCAGTGTGCCGGAAGAAAGGATCAACAAGCCCTTAGATTGAAGGAACAGAATCTGGAAGTTACATTTGCAAGCTGGTGAAGAACGTACTGTTCATCTTTTAAGACTTAGCCCCAATTTCTACTTTTTGTTTTCATTCTTGGGGTAGGCACAGACTCACTATTCTGCTGATTTATCGATTGCTGGTGGAAAAAAAGAAACTGGAAAATATCCTGCTTTCACGTTCCTTATGTAGAATGTAGTGGAGGTATCTGAGTTGGATGGCGTGTGGAAAAGGGGGCAGCCTTTGATCTCACCTAATGGCCGAGCTAGCCAGAGCTTAACCAATTCACACGCCAGTCTATCTTAGCCTTTGCTTTGCTCAAATGTGAAAGAAAGTTGTTGGAACTCTTCTTTGCCCTTCATTAGCCACATGTCCGGCGTTTATTCTGCTTTGAATGGTGTGTGTGTGTGTCTCTCTCTCTGTGTTTTTTTTTTTTATTGAAAGTTTTATAAAATTTTACAATATAAATCCCCCTCCCCCCCAAACCCAACCCTCCATCCCTCCCTCCCCCCTCACTTCCCAGTGCCAATCACAGGATTAACAATAAAATAATCATAATCTAACTAACATTAATCAACTATTAATCTAACAAATCTATAACTTCCTTTAACTCTCTCTTACAACAAATATACAATTATTAAATGCCATAATATTAACATAATTATAAATAAAATCAAAAATTCATTCAAAAACCAAATGATATTTTTTTGGTTCCATATTTCAACTCAATATAATCAATCCATCTTCTCCAAACCAAGATATATCTTTCTTGTGAGTAATCCTTCACATAAGCGGAAATCTTGGCCATTTCAACTAAGTTTGAGACTTTAACTACCCAATCTTCTATAGTAGGTAGTCTCTCTCTCTCTGTGTTGTTTACACTGATGGGAGTTTGTTTGCAAATCCTTCTAAAGGTTATGCTGAACTGCAGGATTGAGCAAAGAAACAAAACATGTCGAGATGTTCCCTTTCCGTGACCTAATGGGCAACTGGCAAAATAAAAAGCTACTGCTTCCAGGCTAGGTGGATTTTAAGTGCAAATCAAACATAGATCCAGAAAAACACCGGGACCAGATTGTGCCAGTGGGATGGGGGCTGGGGGAAGGGGAATCGTGCTCCTTGTAGTAGCAAGTCAGGTTTTCTAGACTAATTTTTACAGCTGTATAGATTTTATTCGAATGGTGTGGATTTGAAACAGGAGACCCGGGGAGATGGGCCCTTTAGAAATGGGAAATATAAATAAGTAGTTAAGCAAGCAAGCTAAATAAACAAACAAATAAAATATACTATCTCTAGGTCAAGCACTCTTAAAACTTGGAGAAGCAACTTGGAATTAAGGGAAAACTTCCTGACAATGAGGACAATTAACCAGTGGAACAGCTTACCTCCAGAAATCATGGGTGCTCCATCACTGGAGATTTTTAAGAGACTAGACAATCACCTGTCTGAGATGGTACAGGTTTTCCTGCATGAGCAGGGGGCTGGACTAGAAGACCTCCAAGATCCCTTCCAGCTCTATCCTATTCTAATCCAGCAATGCTCTTACAATCTATGATGCTTAGCTGCTTAATGATCCACAGTTCAGCTCACACCATAGATGTGTTAAAGGATGAAAGTACACACACCAATGTCTAAATCAATTCCCCCTAATTCTGAATATGGTATGAATACATAGAAAAAACACAGTATAGGCTGGGCAGTGTGAATTCATCATACAGCTTAGGGCTAATTCCATGGGTCTTTCCAAGGACACCAGGAACTCCGAATAGTTGCTTTAGCCTACATGGACATTATTGGCATCAAAAGTGAAATTAACATCACCTACCATAAGGCATCAGCTCCTAAACTCCAGTCATGTGCTTTATTACAGGGGTCTTCAAACTTGGCCCTTTTATGACTTGTGGACTTCCAACTCCCAGAATTCCTCAGCCAGGCACGCGTGCCTGGCTGAGGAATTCTAGGAGTTGGAAGTCCAGCGTGCCTGGCTGAGGAATTCTGGGAGTTGGAAGTCCACAAGTCATAAAAGGGACAAGTTTGAAGACCCCTGCTTTATCACATCGAATGCTTAGGAGGAATTTCCGAACGAGAACAGTTGATCAATGGAAGAATTTGCTTCCGAGTTGTGGGTGCCCCATTGCTGGAAGTTTTCAAGAAAACAATGGGGAGCCCTCTGTCCGTGATGATAGGACTCCTACCTTGCAGGGGGTTGGGATATAAGACCTCCAAGGTCCCTTCCAGCCTTATCATTCTATGATTCTATGAGTGAGATACCCCAACGATCTTGAAAGCAGAGACCTGTTTATCTTCTGGGTTCCATGTTTCCTTCCATAACGTTGTCCACCTTAGGGAGAAGCTGCCATCGCTTTTGATAGCGGCGCTTAGCAAAATGCAGCTAAAAAATTTTCACGGGAAGGGTGGGAGGAGGGGGGGAAAAGCCTACATCCAATCAAGATGATTAATCTCACGCGCTTTTTAAAAAAAGACCCTGTAAATTAAAAACTGAAGGGCTATGATACCTGCGACAATTTAACTCCACTGCAAAATTATTCCCCGTTTCCCTTATTGTTGAGAGGTAAATGGAACTCTAACCAGCCTTCCCACACACTGTGCATTTCAAATTGTTAGCGGAATAATCACTGTAATTGTGTGTGTACGTGCAAGGGTGCGTTCCCGCCTCTAGCTGGCCGTCTCCCACTGTACAGGCTTTCCGTAAGGCGCCTTAGTCGTCCACGGTCCCTGGCGCCATCCTAAGCCTGATTTTGCTCCCTTCGCTTAAGAGAGGGAAACATTTATCCAAATCTCGTTTGGGAAAACGGTTTGAATGTCTAAAAGCATTGGAAGCAAAAGCTGGGGTTTTTTTTTGGGGCGGCGGGGGGCGAAGGGAGAAAGAAACAAGAATCCCGCTTTATTACATAACCGAGCCAGGAAGGAGTTAAAAAAAAAGAAAAAAGAGGAAAGCTGTCTGGTTGCTATGGTGCCCTTTTCTTTTAAAGAAGAGCAGAGTTGATTACAACATTAGAAACCAGAGGAGCCCCCCCAGCCCCTCCCAAAAGGGGAATAATGGAATCAAAAGGGAGGGAGAGAGAGAGAGGGGAAGGCAGACATCACACACTCTTCTAGTTCTGACAGCTGGACCAAAAGGAAGAATGTACGGTACCGTACGTTAGTGCTCCCGGCTAAGAACAAAGCATGCTTGCTAACTTCAAGCATCTCGTTCCTTGGTTCTTTCCGGGATGGCTGGCCTAATTTGCCAACCTTCTCAGCAGTTAACGCTTGACTCGGCCAGGCTGGGAAGTGACTTTGGGGATGCAGGCTGTTTTAAGATTGACTTGCTGTCCCAGGTTGTGACTCCTTTGCAGCAGAAATTTGGGGATGTTCCAATGCTGCTCGTTGGGTTTTGCAGGAGACAAGCCAACAGCTAGTATCCTTCAGCAGAGTTACTCTCTTGGATCTTGGCTATGGCTTGTTTAAACTGTGGCTTATTGGATGAGCTACAGTCCGTTGGGTTCGGACTCTCTGCATTAAGCGAAAGCAGAACAAGCTTTCTTGGGTTATACAAGCCAGTTTATGACTGTATTGTGTGAGATGAACTATCATTACTTTTCTAAAATGGCAGCAGAGCGAGAGAGATTCTTGGCAATCACGAGGCTGACTCTTGCCAGCTTTCCACTGAGGCACTGGGGATCCCAGCTGTATGTTGTGTGAACTGAGTAAGATAAAAGAGCCCTGCTTTCTTTCAAGTCCCCCCATCATTGCTTCCCCAGAGTAATCCCTGATGTGTTCATGTCGAGTCATCAGCCATCTGTAGCTTTGCCACTGAGGGTGAAAACCGTCTCTGGAACATACTACAGAGATATAAAAAGTAGACTTCTTTTGATTGTAAGAAACTGCCGGAATAAATTGGCTAGAACAGGGGTCTTTAAACTTGGCCCTTTTATGACTTGTGGACTTCAACACCCAGAATTCCTCAGCCAGCGTGCCAGTCATAAAAGGGCCAAGTTTGAAGACCCCTGGGCTAGAACAATGCTCACCAACCTTTTCCCTTAATTACCCAAAACCACTAATCAGAAAGTCTTACTGAAATTCAAGAACCAGTTAAGTCTCTTCCTTCAGGGCTGTTGTAATTTCAAACCGTCGCTGAACAAACGGTCCTAACTCGAGAATTGCCTGTATTATAAAAACGTTATCATTGAATGATCTCGATGTAATATCAACAAACGGCTATCGGTCATTCCATAAATTTTCATCTTAAAAAAGGATTGCAGGAGATTTGGGAGTATATTTTAGTACAGCTGGCAATCTTTAAGTGAATTTAAACGACCCCGTTTTGATTGGGTAATGGGTTTCATTTGTCAAAGAAAAAAAATATACTTTTGCCCAATTTTGGATAATTTGCTGAGATTTGGGAAGCCCTGAGTTATAAGGTCCGGAATGAAAGATATTCACTAATGTTGGCTTGCTGACAATCCTTTTTCGTTCTTCCTACTGAACTGCTCTGGAGACCTTGCTTTTTCCTGACTGACTAGTAAAGAAATTCCAGTAGAGATGAGATCTCTGTACTTGCCGTTGAGCAATAAATATTACCCCCTGGCATGTAGATCTGTGAACTCTTCATATAAGAGACATGGAGTTGAATTCCCAAATGGCAGAGTGAGGAATTCTATAGGTGGTGGAAAGGGGTTTCCAACTGACCCTTTGCAACATCACCCTGCCAACAAAAGTGTGTATAGTCAAGGCCATGGTTTTCCCAGTTGCAAGGTATGGCTGTGAAAGTTGGACCATAAGAAAGGCTGAGCGCCAAAGAATGGAGGCCTTTGAACTATGGCGCTGGAGAAGACTCCTGCGAGTCCCCTGGACTGCAAGGCGTTCAAACCGGTCAGTCCTAGAGGAGATCAACCCTGACTGCTCTTTAGAAGGCCAGATCCTGAAGTCGAAACTCAAGTACTTTGGCCACCTAATGAGAAATGAGAAGGGAGGACTCACTGGAGAAGAGCCTGATGCTGGGAAAGATGGAGGGCAAGAGAAGAAGGGGACAACAGAGAATGAGGGGGCTGGATGGAGTCACTGAAGCAGGAGGCCTGAGCTTAAATGGACTCCAGAAGATGGTAGAGGACAGGAAGGCCTGGAGCAGTGGTTCTCAACCTTTTTAATGCCGCGACCCCAACCAGTCGTAAGTCGAGGACTAAACCGGTAGTAAGTCGAGGACTAAACCGGTAGTAAGTCAAGGACTAAACCGGTCGTAAGTCGAGGACTACCCAACCAGTCGTAAGTCGAGGACTTTCCCTGCCTGGGAGCGCCGTGCATGCGTGCTTCCGCCCCCGGCGCCGGCCGAGGCGTAGCTGGCAAGTGGCAGAGACGGAGCAGGCCGACCACCAGCTGGCCCAGCCCAAGGGAGGTAAGGCACCTGCCGGAAAAGGGGGAAAAAATGGCGGACAAAAAAAAATGGCGGACAGCCTTGCTTGGCAACCCCCATGAAATGGTCGATCGACCCCAAATGGGGTCCCGACCCACAGGTTGAGAACCACTGGCCTGGAGGAACGTTGTCCATGGGGTCCCGATGGGTCGAACACGACTTCGCAACTAACACCAACAACAAACTGGAAAAAGACCTGCTCATCGCAACCAGCCTGGATCTGGTTAAAAAAGGATGCTAAAAAAAAAAACCATTCTGTGTATCACAAAAAAAAAACGGAAAGCAGCCCCAAGCAAAAATGTAATTCAATAAGCCTCTTGTGAGGTGGAGGTAACATTTTTTTTTTTTTAACATTCACACTTTATCAACATAGTCTCTGGCTTGCCTTCCTGTGGGCAAAGCCCCAAGCCTATCTTTAGTTCTCGTCTGAAAGTTGCAGAAAGATGAACAGCTGCCTGAAGATGGCCACCCAAGCTATTGGAGAAGCAGTCAGAATCTCTTCTTTCTCTCGCTCTCTCTCCTGCTTCCATTCCTCAGAGCCTTCGCGCTTTCCGAGGACGGCAGCCGTTGTGCGGTACCGGAGTGTTGTCCGTGATGGAGATCACTTCCAGCCCCCCTAAGGCTAAGCCCTGGATGGCGGCCTGCAAGGGAAAGAGAGATATCAACCCAGGGCTCATGGAATGCTAAGTCACGGTTTGTTGAAGCACAGCTTCCAGGATAAAACTGCTGCTGCTTAGCTTTGGATAAGCTGCTGCAAAGCTCTAAGCCTTGGCTCTGCCACATGCAATTAGCCTGGCTCGCGCCAGCTAGACGAGAGCTTCGTGGAATGTGGGAAGCCAGCGCAAGCTTTCTGAACGAGACAGAGAGCTTTTGAGAACTCGCTGTTGTCTTTGCCAAGACTTTAGGGGGCTTCGGAGAGTTTCAGCATCTACCCTGCTTGATGATGGCTCGGATTCAGCATCTTACCTTTCGTGGGCAACAGAATTGTATTTCTCTCTCCCTGTCTCTCTCTCTCTTAAAATTACAAAACAATTTAGAAATCAAAGGAGGGTGCCTTATATTTAGGAAGCAATTGGTTAATAATAATAATAATAATAAATAATAATAATAATAATAAATAATAATAATAATAATAATAATAATAGTAATAATGTTGGAAGGGACCTTAGAGGTCATCTAGTCCAACCCCCTGTTCAGGCAGGAAACCCTACACCATCTCGGACAAATGGCTGTCCAGTCTCTTCTTAAAAACTTCTAGTATTGAAGCATTCACCGCTTCTGGAGGCAGGTTGTTCCACTGGTTAATTGTTCTAACTGTCAGGAAGTTTCTCCTTAGTTCTAGGTTGCTTCTCTCCTTGGTTAGTTTCCATCCGTTGCTTCTTGTCCTGCCTTCAGGCGCTTTGGAGAATAGCCTGACTCCCTCTTCTTTGGGGCAGCCCCTGAGATATTGGAAGACTGCTATCATGTCCCCCCTCGTCCTTCTCTTTGTTAAACTAGACCTACCCAATTCCAGCAACTGTTCCTTATATGCTTTAGCCTCCAGTCCCCTGATCATCTTTGTTGTTCTTCTCTGTACTCTTTCTAGAGTCTCAACATCTTTTTTACATCGTGGTGACCAAAACTGGATGCAGTATTCCAAGTGTGGCCCTACCAAGGCCTTGTAAAGTGGTATTAACACTTCGCGTGATCTTGTAGTAATCTTGTGGAGCGTTACCTACTGGCTCTTCAGATTCCAAAAGTGGAAGGCGGAGGTGTACGTGCTACATACACTCCTCTGCAGATCCTTAAACCAAATTTGTCTTATATGAAAGAGAGCTTCTCCCAGGATTATGCGGCCACTGCAGAGAGTGGCCACGCAAACTGGGGGGGGGGGGGGAGAAAGAGATGTAGCTGCTTTAAGAAGTTGCAGACAAGTGCTCCATTAGCAGCCCTTCAATTAATTTTTCTCCTTCATAGCCAAGGAGCTGCCAAGCCTGATGAACTCCGGCAGCCATTTCCAAACTGCTGGTCCTCGGGATGAGATGGATTTCGATTTCCACCGCCCCTGCCAGCATGGGGAACGCCATGCTGTGAACCGCCCTGAGTCCTATGGGAGAAGGGCGGTATACAAATTAAAATAATAAATAAATAATAAATAAATGTTGTTGAGAAAGTTTTGGCCTTCTGGACAAACACAGCTGGAGGACAGCAGATGGGGAAGGGCGTTTGAAATTGAGAATAGGTTTCCAGGGCTTGTAATTGGTGTCTTCCTCAGCTCGCTTGATTCCACTTAAGGGACATCCCTCCACCACGGTGGCCCTCGATAAAGGCAGGAGTCAGCCAGTAAAGCAGTGGTTCTCAACCTGTGGGTCGGGACCCCATTTGGGGTCGATCAACCATTTCATGGGGGTCGCCAAGCAAGGCTGTCCGCCATTTTTTTTGTCCGCCATTTTTTTTGTCCGCCATTTTTTCCCCCTTTTCAGGCGGGTGCCTTGCCTCCCTTGGGCTGGGCCAGCTGGTGGTCGGCCTGCTCCGTCTCTGCTGCTTGCCAGCTACGCCTCGGCCGGCGCAGGGGGCGGAACCACGCATGTGCGGTGCTCCCTGGCAGGGAAAGTCCTTGACTTACGACCGGTTGGGTAGTCCTCGACTTACGACCGGTTTAGTCCTCGACTTACGACCGGTTTAGTCCTCGACGTACGACTGGTTGGGATCGCGGCATTAAAAAGGTTGAGAACCACTACAGTAAAGGCTCCCTTCCCTCCAACAGAATGAATACAAAGAAACAGGAGGTGCTTACCAACCGCCCAGGTCCCAGGCCTTTCACAACAACTCGTACGTGGTGCACGCCCTTTTTAGCTGCTTTCTGGACAGGGAGAGAGAAAGAAACGTGTTAGGCGATGAACCAGAGAGTATAATGGCTGCTACTCTTGACATGCCACCTAGATCCTATTGCCCCTTTCATCTGAATAGGAGCTTCTGCTCAAGGGGACAAAGACGGCGATCTCTTTTGAGCAAAATACATTACTGATTTTTATGGTGCTTTCCTTGTCGCGAGCTGCCCAGAGCGGCTGAGAGTCGGGTGGCAATGAGAGTTTAATAAATTATTATTATCTGCGCACAGCAATGCGAAATCACAGCTGCCAGTCCTTTTGCTGGTATGGGCCTTCTTCCCAAGAGCCTGCAATATGTTGGCGTGGTAAAGGAGTGGATCCAAGCCGTGTGGCCTTTTGCAATTGACAGATGGAAATTCTGTCAACGCCCAGATTTTCTAACTTGCTGTCCAAGACTTCTTTGGTCTGGCATCCAGCGTACCGNGCACAGCAATGCGAAATCACAGCTGCCAGTCCTTTTGCTGGTATGGGCCTTCTTCCCAAGAGCCTGCAATATGTTGGCGTGGTAAAGGAGTGGATCCAAGCCGTGTGGCCTTTTGCAATTGACAGATGGAAATTCTGTCAACGCCCAGATTTTCTAACTTGCTGTCCAAGACTTCTTTGGTCTGGCATCCAGCGTACCGATAACCACGGAGATCACCAGAGCCGGTTTATGCCATAATCCTACAATTTTGGTTTTCAGATCTTGATACTTGTAGATCTGTTTATCACCGTCAAGAGCCGTGGTGGTGCAGAGGTTAGAATGCAGAATTGCAGGCTAATTCTGCCAACTGCCAGCGGTTCAATCCTGACCAGCTCAAGGTTGACTCATCCTTCCATCCTTCCAAAGTGGACAAAATGAGGACTCAGATTATTGGGGGCAACAGGCTGACTCTGTAAACCGCTTAGAGAGGGCTGTAAAGCCCTGTGAAGCGGTATATAAGTCTAAGTGCTATTGCTATTGACTCAGCCTTCCATCCATCCGAGGTCAGTAAAATGAGGACCCAGATTGTTGGGGCCAAGATGCTGACTCTGTAAACCGCTTAGAGAGGGCTGTAAAGCGGTATATAAGTTTAAGTGCTATTTGCTATTGCTATCATCCCCATCATCATCCTAGCTGCTCATTTTTTCCCAGTA
Organism: Protobothrops mucrosquamatus; assembly: GCF_001527695.2. Taxonomy (NCBI): domain Eukaryota; kingdom Metazoa; phylum Chordata; class Lepidosauria; order Squamata; family Viperidae; genus Protobothrops; species Protobothrops mucrosquamatus. The sequence continues at coordinate 211,214 of NW_015387847.1, forward strand.
GAATCACTTGTGGAAAAGGCACACAGGGAAAAGGTAGCGATGATGGAAGGTGCTTTGCAGAAATCTAGGATCTCTGTGCGTATAAATAGGAAGGCTGGAATCTTTTCCTAGTTTGTGGCGGAGCAAAAAATAACTCTTTTTCGCCAGCCTTGTTTAACTAGCCCCTCTCACAAATGGGCTGGCTATTCACTTCCAGACTTCCAGCCAAAGCACCCACTGGGTAGTCTTGGCTGAAATGCTGGGCACTGAAGTCCTGCACGTCCAGAGGTTTGGTTTGCTCTTTGTCATCGTTTTCCAGCCCTGAAAACGCACGCAAAAGTACTTACAAAGGTCATTTACATTCAACCCACCACGGAAGAAACGGCTGGCTTGCAGTACGCAAGAATCTTGTTACATTTAGAAAGGGAGAATTAAAATGCTCAGCTGGAAACCTTCCATTTCTGCTATGCCTTAGCTCTTTTAAATGTTTCCTATATCCAAAGTGATTTATTTTATTTATTTTTATTTTATTTTATTTGATTTGTATCCCGCCCTTCTCCTTACCGGACTCAGGGCGGCTGACAGCCTTATAAAACCAATATTACAATAAATATCAAATTAAAACCAGATTAAAAGGAAATATTTGTAATGGCCTAATAATTAAAATTTCCCTTAAAAACCCCACTAAAATTCCCTAGGCCAATCCCGCTTGTTGGAAAAGCCATGTCTTTAGGGCGCGGCGGAAGGAGGGGAGATCCGGGATCACCCGGATCTCTGGGGGTAGTTCGTTCCAGAGGGTGGG